>NW_027109758.1:243102-253904 GCF_000696795.3 Halyomorpha halys
TTTTTTTTTTTTTTTTTCATGATTTTCAATATTAATTTGTTTTTAGTTCAGCATCTTATTAACTTTTGTGATGATTCTTGAATTTGCCAGTGGAGTTACTGGATACGTACTTGCTAATAAAACAGGTGAACTTATTAATACTAAGGTTCATGATACATTAAAGCTATATCCCAATGTTACTGACATAGAGATACTGTGGGATGCTGTTCAGAAAGAGGTAATGATATTTATTTATTTTTGTCTTATAAGTTCTATCACTTATTATAGATATATATTAAACTACAAGTTGAAGCATCAGCATATAATAACATTTATTTCTCAGTATTTTGTGATATTTAAAATTTTTAAGCTGTCTGAAAATGTTAGGCATCAAAACAGGTTTGGCACATTCTTCAGGACTCTTATGCAATTATATTTACATTACATTGTATAACTTTGGTTAATTTTGTTTAATGTATTTAATAGAGAATTATTTGTTTCTGTTAAATTCTCAATTTTGAAGTTATATCAGTTGAATATTTTTTTATTAACTTTTTAGTTTTAGTAAATTGTTAATTATATTACTTATTATAAAATTTATTATTGTATTTCTTTGAAAATGTACATTTCATAAAATATTAATTATTCATTTTATTTACAATTTTCTTTTAGTTCCAATGCTGTGGAATTGATGGCCCCAAAGATTGGATTGATGCTGTTGGCAAGCTTCCTTTATCTTGTTGTGATGGTCTGGGTGCCCTTCATAATTTGACATGTACTGTTGAATCATCTCGACTATACAAAAATTCATGCAGAATAAAGCTAACTGAAGTGGTCAAAGACAGCACAACTGTTCTGGGTTGTGTTGCTTTCTCGATAATAGCAGCACAGGTAATTTTTTTTTTTTGTTAACATTGATGGTGAATAATAGTATAGCAATATTTTTTAAGTATATTAAATCCTCAATGCTTATCATTTGCGAGAGACATTGTTTTACAAGTATCCTTGTTGTGTTGTTGATTTTACCATCTAATATTCTGGCATAGATATTTCTTATTTATTTGTGCTGTTTTCAGTCTCTTAATGAATAATTATTTTGTATTATTTAGCATTTTAGCTGTGTATGAATAAATTAAAAGCTTCCTTTGTGCTTAGCAATATTTTTAAAGATCAGTTAAAAACAGAAAATACCTTTTAACTGATTATTTATTTTTATTTATAAATTTCCTGTGTTAGTTTTTACTCATAGTTAGTAGTAAACTTAGTGCTAGTTTTCTTATATTATTTGGTAGCATTATTTTTTAAATATTTTTTCCTATTTTGTCTTTACAGTCGAAGAAATCTGATCCTAATAGTAATGTATTGGTAGTGTTAGCTAGAGTTTTGTCTTATTGTTATGATGTTTATAAACTTGTGTGTTTCCTGTTTATTTGTTATAACTGCAACATTGCTCAGTCAGGTTTTATAATTTGTCCCATAGTTATTGTTATTCCTTAATTTTCATAAACCACAATTACATTTGTTATTTACTAAAGTACTTCAGTAATCTGTAGTTGAGTAAAATTACTACAAATTAAATGATTTAAAATCAGAAAAAGTGGCAACTTGTTTTGTTTAGTGTTTTAACTAAAATATAATTGAATTAATTTGCACATTAGTTAGATTTATGAATAATTTAGTGCAGTTGTTGCTTAATAATAAATTTGTTAATTATAATTTTATTGGTCATATGAATTTTAAGTGCTGGTTTTGATGATGATTGTAGGTTTAGATAGTATGCAATATTTAAAGAGAAGAAGAATATAAATTATTATTAACATTTTTTGGGATTATTTTTTTACTTTAAGCCTAGTATCATTACTTCAAAATATGTAGGGCTTACAAATTGTTTAATTTTAGTGCATTAAAGAAAGAAAGTCTTGTTCTAAGACTAGCTCAAAGATTTGTAATGATGATAAAATTCTGGTAATAAATCCTGAATATTCAAATTTAGTTAGTAATATGGTTCATGAACTTTGTACACATTACTAGGTCTAATCTTCGTATACCTTTTATGATATACATACTTAAAGTATAAAAATAATTACCTTGAGTTTGGTTTAAACTTTCTTTTGAGTAAGTTGCTTGCCTTAACAAGAGGTGTAATCTGTTCCCTTAATTTTATTCTAATAATTTTAAGATAAAATAATTTAATAACAAATCAAATGGGAAATATATTAAAACTACTTTATTTTTGTTAATGAATATTTTATTTATTTTCAGTTCATTGGAATAGTGTTTGCTTGCTATTTGGGAAGATACATCAGGAAATCGAACTACGAAACTGTTTAAGCATTAAAATCAAAATTATTGAAAAACCTTTATTCTACAGAATATCAGTGATTGATGTATATATTTTTTTGTCATGTCTTAAACTTTCATACATTTTAGTCTGATGATTGTATTGCCATTTTAGTAAGTATTTTATGTTGATCATCTTTGTGCCTTAAAAAAAAAAAAAAGGTTGAGGAATTTTCCTCTTAACATGAGTTTTGATAATATTATGACTGAAGAAAGATTTTTCCTATACATTTTCATAATAAATTTAGTATATAAGATTATTTTGTTATAAATGTTAATCAAAAAAAAATTTTTCTAGTACTTTTTAGTGACTTTTTTCTTTAATAATGGATATTTACTATTTCAATAAAATGAATACATTTACTAAGTAATCAATATGAACAGAACTTTCATTTCAAAATCGAATAAATTTATTTGTTGGTTACAAAAATTGTTAATGTTAAATATATTTTCAACCGATTTTCATTTGAAACTGAGATAGAACATACATATTTTTGATAAGGTGATGTAAAAATTCCACAAATAAACAAATTTTTGGAAAATTGTTTAATAATGTATAACCTTTTTTTTTCTTTTATTTAAAGCTAAAGCCTCAATTTAATTCCATATGGATGATTGAAAATATGTTCTTTTAATCTCTAATTCTTTATGTATTATTTATGTGAAGTACCTATTAAGTCTTGCAAATGTTTGGAAACGTAGGATTTATCTTTGTAATATTCTGAAATAAAGAAACTTATTTTTAATTGATTTTATTATTTTCTCCTTTATAAAATTCATTTGTTTTCATTATTCTGTATCACATTTAAACTCATTTTGTATGCTAGTTATAAAACTTTAAAACAAAATGATTTAATTTATACTTTTGTTGTATTATATTTTGAGTGGTTCATAAGAGTAATACTATTTTCAGTAAGGTAAAGTTTTTCGATATAAATAGAGTTCATTGTGCAATAAAAATGCCAAAATAAACTGCTACAAAAGTTATAGCAGTACATTTTTTTTTTTTATATAATGTTCCAATCAGAAAGCTCTAATAGCAAACTAAATAAAATAACAATAATTTACTTTTGAACAATTATTATGATGAAATTAGTAAGTGGAGAAGAAAAAAAAATTGAAGTAATTTATATGTATGAAACAAGTAAATGAATCTATTGCAGTTAAAATTAATTAAATTAGTTTCAAATATTAAATGTTAAAAAAATAAATAAAAGGTACCATTTTCATAATATATTTTCTGGCAACTAAAAGAAAATTAATATTAACAACATATTTTAATATCTGCAAGTATTAATCGACAATAATTTAAAATCAATATTGTTTTTGTTTAAATGCACTACTATAATTATAATATGAAAAGCACGCCTCTACCCATCCATTTGCACGAAAATCCAGCCCCTGTTTATAAATAACCTAGGTCTAAAATTAAATTAATAGGAAATCAATAATGAGAGGCCATGTACTTATGTCATTTACTTTTGAGCTAGTTTTATATTCATTTCAATGGTTTTAAGTAAGGTGGGGATCATAATGACTTTATTAACCTGTTATCTTGATCTACAAGCTTTTTATCTGTTAGATAAAAAGTGAAACTCAAATGTCTCAATCCTTAATATTAAAATTGTAAAGTTTACAAAATGTTGCTAGTTAGTGAGGGTACAGGAATAAGATGCATAAAGTTCAGCATAATATTTTTCAGCATCATCCTTGTTGTAAGTAAGAAGTTACTTAATTTTTTTTTTTTTTATTTATACCAATTAGTTGAGTTTGAAAAAGTAATTCATGTTATGCAATGTTATCATACATATTTAATAAAACAGTGTTGGGCACAGTTTATTCAAAATAAACAACAAAGTTACTATTAACTTAATTTTATGAATATAATGGCGATCTTTGTGTTATTAGTGTGTTTACTTTATATCCATAAGTGCATTTACAATTAAATTTATTTATATTCTGTTTCATTCTCTATTTTTAAATGTACAATTCAGAATAAACCGTTCAACATGTGAAAGTATTGAACTAAATATTTTCATCAATTTAAATTTGAACTTTCTTTTCATCAGATCTTCCTACCACTAATAAACAAAGTAATAGCAATAAATAAATATAATGGGATTTACATGTGTTGGGAATATGAATGAAAGGAAAAAATTCATGGAAATATACCTAATCAATTTTCAAGAAAAGATAAAAAGAAGTATATCTAGAATTAATGAATATCAATTTTGATTATAAATACTGCTGTAAACAAAAAAGTATTTTAAAGAAATAATGCACTAATCTCCAAACATGTAATGTTAATTTTTAAAGATGAAAATAAAATATTGTAATAAAAAAATTCTTAATATATCAGTTTAATATTTTTAATGAATTTAGTATTAAGATAACTTTAAAAAAAAAAAATGTTTAAACTCAGTGTTAAAAACTATATATATAAGTAAAATCATATATTCTTCTCATTTATAAATTTAGTTTAAAAATTTGTCCAAAACCTCAAAGGATGATAGTTTGTATTACTTTTTAGAATAGTTTCAAAAAGCTTTAAAGATTATTCTGTTTTTTTTAATTCCAGTCTCCCTTAGAAGCTGTTGTCATTCTTACCATTCAATTCTTGTTTTACGCTACATTAACCCAGTTCTTTAGAATAATGTTTTAAAATACTTTAACCTAAATTTACTTAATCCATTGAATTACTGGCTTGTAGAAAACAAATTTAATTCAATATAAATACTTTAGAAGTTTACCTACACAAAGGGATAGGCTATATATTATTTCATGCTTATATAATCTGCCAACATGAAACGGGTACTCTGTTCAAAATTACTTGAAGAGAAATAAAAAAGAGTCAAGTAATGTCTAAATAAACCCATTCTACACCAATGTTTTAACATATAATCGTTGAAGGTCTTCATGATATTCTAGTGCATTCCAATTCACATTAATATTATTTTTAACTTAACCAACCTATGATACAACAAATAAAAATGTTTGTGTTCCACACTTTCACACAAATATATATATATATTATATGACATGTACATATATGATTCATAAATGGACACAGTGAAGGTCTACATTACCTGTTGTACTTATTCATAAATGGACACAGTGAAGGTCTACATTACCTGTTGTACTTATTCATAAATTGTCTCTACTATATTGGCAATACTAATTACAGAAACCTTCCGATGGGTATTATTATGTATATCACTGTTTGATTTGAGGAATAATAAAAAAAAAAAAATTATGAAGATTAAATTCGAATAAAATAAAAAGATTAATATTCGGCAATTTTTTGAAGGAAAAATACATTATTTGTAAATTTTAAGGCATAATTTTTTAGGATCAAATTTAATCACTGATTTGTGATAACTAAATAACATTTGTATTACTATCTCAATTTTATAACTCATATAAATTCATCATCCAAATATGACAATGCAAAATGACATACATGTCATGTCACAATGACATACATGACATAAATGACCAAATATGACATACATAGAAGAACCACAAACTGAAATGTACAAATACTCACCACTATATAATAAGATATAGGTTTGCTAATTATCTATCTATTAATTCTATTTATGCAGAGTTGTTAAATTTTTTCTGCTGTTGTATGAAACCACTAATTACCAACCCTTATGACCAACTTGGAGCTATTAAGCTATCTGTTATCTATCAAAGCACTTTTGTGTTTTTAGCTGAATACTTGGAATTTAAATGAAATATTATACATGAATTTATACAATAATAACTTACCTATTAATAGGTAAATCCTTTATATTCCTTTAATAACAATATTTATCCCTAATGTGAGAAACTAATACAAATATTACCAAATAAAAATATTTATTATTTGAAATTAAGAACAGATGGTTGATAACAATATATTTGATTGTAAAAACATCTATAAAGCCACATTGGTTACTCCAGACAACAATACTAGGATCCAATTTCAAGGACCATGTTCTTGTTATAAAAGATCTAGTCCCCTGGCAATGAGAACTTTTAGCAAATATTGAAAGCGGTCACTGTCTTGTTTTAGTATGCATTCGAGGTAGAACAAGTAATGTTAAAAAAAACAAAGGGGTTCAAATGGAAAAAAGTGATGTAACTATGCAAACCAGAATACAAAGAAGAATTCACCCCAAGACTAGATAAAGCATTAGAACTGGGTCACTATCATGGAATCACTGCAAAGAGATAATTTAAAAAATAGCAGAAGAGGTGCTAGGAATGAAAGAAATCTACTGGGTTAGACCTAAAATGCAAAACTGGAAAAACAAGGTTAAAAGAGAACAGAACTCGCCAAGCAGTTATGGAATATAAAGACAGAAGGCGAGAAAATGTGTTCACAGAAGAAAAAGCAGGAAAAAATAAAAGAAATTGAACACCTGAGAAACCAGGAGAACATAAGAGCCTTCTGCAGGATTGTAAACACCTAAAACAAGGAATTTAAGCTGAGAAATGCTAGTCAAAGAAGAGGATGGATCACTTATCAATACAGAAGCCATACTGACAGACGGGTTAACCACTTTAGAAGTGTTTTAAGTATATCTAAGGGCTCAACTATAAAACTTGAAACTCCTGTTCTGCACAATGGCTTTGAGTTTATCAAACAGCCAGATAAAGATAAAATTAATGAAACAATGCTAAACCTAAAAACTAACAGAGCTCCAGGATCAGACAGTACAGTTGCAGAACTTTTGAAAGCTGCATAATAAGTCATTTAAAGTTATCTTGTGACTTTCTGCATAACATTTGGATACCTAAGACTTTTCCAGAGGAACAGTATACAAGTATTATCATGAATTGATGTATCTTACCGAGTTACTGATAATACGATTGATATGTCAAGTTAGAATAAGGGGAAAACTGTTATGGATACTCAAGACCACAAAAGGCCTGAAAATAAGAGATGGCCTATCTGCATGCTGCTCAATCTAGAACTGGGGAACATTTAAGAAAATCTGATGTGCAAGGAAACTGTGATTCTCACCAAGTCAGTCCAAATTCTAGCTTACGTAGATGACATAGACAGAGAGAGTTGGAAAAGGTCTTTCCAGCAATAAGAGGCAGCAGGACAAAAAATGGGACTGGTCTGCGCATCAATAGGACAAAGACCAAATATATCCTTGCCAACCCTCTAAGGCCATCACCAAACTTAACATTTGGAAGTGAGTTATACGAAATTTACTGGGGACCGGATGAGGTACAAACTATAAAACGTTCAAGACTGTGGTGGCCTGGACGTGTCACAAGAATGGATGATGATTCACCCATTAAGGAATTATTGTTTGGGTATGTGAAAGAAAAAATAAAAGATGACAGCCATGATTGAGATAGGAAGACGAGGTGGAGGCCACAGAAAGGAAGCAAGAGCTTAGCAGAGCCTGATGCAAGGATAAGAGAAATGGAAATGGATGCAGTAAATAACCATACCAGATTGTAGTGCCTGTGATTAAGATAATAAAGAATAGCCATTTAAGTGCTGACATAGGAAAAAGTTTATACTTTTTAAAATAATTTTTTATGATTTTTTCCTTCTTTATTCAATAAAAAAAATATTATCTATATTTTTATTATAGATTCTTAATATTAACATTAATATTTTAAGGACATATTTTAATTAAAATACATTGGTTCTTAATTATTTTGTATTTTTTTTTTTTATAAGATGAATAACATTATAATATTTTTTTTGATCGGAATAGATAACAGGGATGTCACTAATAATAATTGGGACCACTATCAATTCAATTTATGAAGAATTCTCAACATTTCTAGCAACTGTATTTTTTTCTCCTGCGACATTGCTTGTATCTGTGGGATTTACTATTTTTGGAGTAGCCTGTCTTGGGTGTTTAGGAGCCATAAAAGAAAGTTCATTTTTGATAATGACAGTAAGTGGAAGTTATCACCTTATACAATTTTTAATGTTTAAAATAAAGAATATATTTTTTAAAAAAATTGTTGTTTGTAGTTCGGAACTCTTCTTGGAATGATTTCCATATTACAACTATGCGCAGGATTATCAAACAACATCCTAATGTCAACTATAGATGTGGAAATTGTTCATAATCTTAACAAGACTTTGTTTTCCTACACAAAAAATAAAGAATCGCAAATCGTTTTTGACAATTTGCAGCAAGAGGTAAGTTAAAAACTTGATTATGTATCAGATTTGGGAAAAACTTGCAACTCAAAATACTTTTTAAATAATTCAAATAAAAAATACTTTGAGTATTTCAGTTACAAACTGCTGTCAAGTATTTTAGAAGGAAGTAATTTCAAACAAAATTACACTCATATATTTTGGAAGAAAAGCATTTAAAATAAAAATTACACCAATTTATTCTGGATGAAAATTGTGTCAAATCCTAAATGTTCCTAAATGTTATATTTGAAATACTTTTCTGTCTATACTGAAATATACTCCTATGTATTAAGTTAAAAAAAGTATTTTAAATACAAAATACTATTTTGTATTTTACTCCTCGAAATACATAATACTTTTTAGTATTTTTTATTTAATTGCTTTAAAATACAAAAGACGTTTTCTGCATTTCGTTTGTTAGAATACAAAATATGTTTTCTATATTGTCTGTGCTAATGTACAAAATAATTTTTGTAATTTGTATTTTGTTCCCTAAATACGACATAAAAAAAAGAAAAATATTTTATCTTTTATTTTCAGTCCAACTCTGGTTATATAGAAAGCTTATATATGTAAGATCAGTCAAATGAATAATCACCCTCTAGAAAGCTTTAGGCAAATATCTAAAGAAGAATATTGTGATTCATCAGATAATATTTATTCTATTAACAATGTAATTAGACTTAGATATCTTAAATAACAGTAAGTTATAATAATCATAACAGTTCCATTTATAACATGATCTAGCAAGATTAAAAAAAAAAAGCTGATATTTGTTTTTAAACTAATCAAAAATGAATCATGTAATAAAAAATAATGAATTATGAAATTATAGAATATATATGTTATATTATAATTTTTAATTTAATTAATGTTAGACTCTATAGTTAAACATAATCTGTATATATATTATTATTATATGATAACATTTATATGTTTTAGCTACACTGTTGTGGAATGTCAGGTCCAAGGGATTGGCAGATAATTTATAACAACAGCAGTGTTCTGAAATCATGCTGTGCTTTTGAGGAATATGATTCATGCAGGAGCACATTTAATATTGGTTGTCACTTTATTTTAAAAACAATTGTTATGGAGAGTAGCAAAATATTAACAATCAGTGCTTTTTTGCTAGCATTCACACAGGTTAGACTTTTTTTTTTCTATAAAATTGAGAGTGTTTACTATTCAATAAACTTCATATATTTTAATAGTTTTATTCAGTAGTAGAAAATCATTATAATTATCAATACTCAATTTAGTGACTGATGATATTTTTAAGCACATTTCCATGCTAATATCATTTTAGTTATTTATCATATCTGTTGATAGGTATTTGGAATGCTTTTCTCTTTTTACCTGGGGAAAATGCTAAAAGCTCAGAAACTGGCTAGGGAGTATCGTCGGTGGGCCATACGAAGTCAACTACTCAATACAGTCGCTTATGATCCTTACTGTTTTGATATTAAAGAACCACAATATCAATTAGGCAAACAACAATATCTAAGTTAATTATATATCTCCTTAATATTATGAAATACTAAATTATTAAATTCATAAATTTATGAATTTGTGTATTCTCTGTGACATGACTTTTATAACAAATAAAACACTAATTTGTTTTTATATTTATGAAATATTTAATTAATCATAAAATAATATTTACATAATATACAAAATTAACCATTATATTATTCAAAATAAAATAATTAAAGTAAGAATGGCTTTGGTCCATTTGACTTTCAGTATACACAGTCTCCTTGTAATTATTAGTTTCATGTATATAAATGAATATGATAAATAAATAGTTATTAGCAAGAATTTAATATATTTATAAGAAATCAGTATGGTTTATTAATATCACCCGATATATTCAGACCCTATCTACTTCATTATGCTTTGATGACCTTCACATCGTAAGGTGAGCGAGGAAAACAATGTAAATTAAAAATCAGCTATTTCCTCCTAATACTTTAGATGTAACACATGATGCGACTTTACTCCAAAGGCTGAAATATATCTAGTAGCAAGGAAGCTATAGAATTGCTTACCAGTACTATCATTCACTATAACCTTTTTTTTTGTTTAAAGTAGTAGCAACCTAAGAAGATTAGCAATATATATACATTTTTTTTTTTTTTAACATTAGTTTATTTATCATAAGACAATAATTTTTTTCATGACATAATTTTGAACCAACTCTGGCACTTCCAAGCCTAATACTTCAATTTACAATTTTGGTAAAAATTACAATAAACATTTGATAATTGCTGGAAGATTATTTCATTTTAAGATGTATTAAAAAATCAAG
>NW_027109758.1:255012-257588 GCF_000696795.3 Halyomorpha halys
CATCACTTAAAGAGATCTTGATATTTATAGATCTGGAAATATGCAGAAAGGTAAAGCTGAGTTGTTGGAAAAGTAACCTGAGGATTTCTTCAAGACGACCTTCTATAAACGATCAAAATGGAACTTTTACTTTAGTGGGGCCTTAGGCATAGATAGTTTAAGTGGATCAACTAATGTGGGATTGAAGATGGATCACATCATGGTTCACTTAGTTAGACTTACAACACTGCAGTGCTTAAACAAATCCATAGCACAGAGGCATGGGAATTCCGCAAGTTTCATGATTTCCAGGAGGATACTGAAGACATACCAGATAAGAAAGAGTAATTAGAAATGAGTTCATAAGTTATTGCTTTCTAGCAAGGGAGGACATTAAAAAAAAAAAAAAAATACATAAAACAAATAACAATATATTTTAAAATGTTTTAAATCAGAAAAAGTTGTCAGCTTTATCTAAAATTGTGGTTCCCTCATTGGCATGTTCTCCTCCAGGAAGATAAGGTTGTGTGAATTCTCTATAGGCAACACAAACTCTCCTTTCTTTTATATCATCCCTGTAAACTTGATGCTCCCAACCATACCTAAGGAATAAACAGGTCACTCATAGAATTATTTTCATTTTTAACAAACAAATTGTAGATAATAGATCAAATGTCATTATCTGCAAAATTGAAATACATTTGCATCTATACATATTATATTAAATATATTCAAAACTTGGAAATTGATTTAGATTGTTCTATTAGTCCTCATAGATTTTAATGAGAGGGAACCACCAAATCTAGACTAGAAGTGCTTCGTTCACAACTGTTTCTAACTTTCTATTCCAATCCAGTACTCTATTATTAAATACTTTCTTGATACAGTTCTCATATTTTATCCATGGCCTGCCCCAACTAGAAAATTTACAGGTTTAGGTTGATTTGAATCATAGTATTCCTTTAAAGTCTTTGGCAGACGAACGAGAACCCATATTTTATTCCCCCAAGCCAAGGACTGAAACTCCAGGTGGTTATTTGACATCCAGAAAAACCATTAGGTGATTCCTGAAATAGGTACACAGGGGGGAGGGGTAGGATCCTTCTCCTACTCTCTGTTAATGGGAGTTGCCTCCAGTAGACAAATGGGCCTCTATTACCCACAGAGTTTTCCAGTTTTAGGTGCTTTCTAAATATTACTCAAATAAACTATCTTAAAGTCTCCTCTTCGTGTTTGATCTTAATGGTGAAAAAGTGACATAGGACCAAGTGGGTCTTAGTAGGGCAGGTCATGGCGGGATTGCCTTTTTTTTTGTTATAATCTCCTCATGCGAAATAGTGACATGTCGTACATCGACCAACCTACTCATTGTAATTGTCTGTTTGAAAAGTCAGATAAGTATGTAAGACTACCGTGGAGGGCAGGAGTGGAGGGTTTCATGTTGTTTTACAGTTGTAGGCGCTTTTTAAATATTGCTCGATTAAACTATCTTAAAGTCTCCTCTTCCCGTTTTAAGCAAATATTTCAGAAGTGATATAAGACCATCACTCCCGGGGGGACTTAGTGGGAAGGACTGCGTAGTGTTTGCACACTAAGTAAAAAAGAGAGTAAAACCTCTGAGAACGCTCTATGTGGCAAACTCTATAATGTCCCCATCCAATGCCATGGTCTATTTGGGTATAGACTTGATCGACTTCTAAAGTTTTGTACCCATCTTTATCAAAAAGCGAAAACAGTCAAAGGAAATCCTACCGCCTACACCATCTCCTAACATCATCACCCCTTTCCCTCTGGTTAAAACTTCAAATCTACAAGAGCATACTCCGTCCAGCATTAAATGTTATCTCCTTGTTCGTCTACCTCACCGATGGTACACAGTGCCATCTACGAAATTTCCGAAATTCTGTAGTGCAGAAGGTTGTATGGACTACAGCATGGAAGAAGGAGAAACCGCTGACTCTTCACAAACTACTGGATGCCCCCAATGGTCCCGGACTTCATCAAGAGGAGATATATTGAATTCCTGGACTCGTTGAAACATCAATCTAACCCACTATTCCAGACATTAGACTTTTTTTTATTGGTGCTCTTGAAATAGAAAAAAAAGGAAAGGAGTTACATGTGAGTTGGAATATGGTATTATACAGCTAACTTGTGTGGTCAAGTCCCACATAAACATAGAAATAGAATAATAATAATTCAAAAATATCTAACAGAGAGAAAAATACAATAATAAAAATTACCTTGCTTCTTTAGTCAAGATTATCAGAGATCTGGCTGGCATAGGAATTCTTATGGCAACATCTGGTATACACTTAACAAAATTTATAGGAGCTAAGTCTATATTGTACTTATTTCCATAATATGGTGTAAGTGTCAATACAGAATCAGACAACAGATTAACTGTTACTATCCTTTCTCCCCAAATCCAGCAGTCATCAATATGTGGATCTATAGAAGCTCCCCGGTCAGGATCATATTCAAGAGAACATTGTTCTATAGTCTGATAACCTTCAAGTAGAGGCACTTCTTTAAATTTATCCTGTACAAATTTAGTTGAAACAGGAAATCCTTTAAAATCACCACATTTTAATTTT
>NW_027109758.1:258278-318992 GCF_000696795.3 Halyomorpha halys
CTTGTTTTCTTCTTCCACTTTGAGAACAATCCCATTGCAATGCATCTAAAGCTTTTAACAGTTCAGCTTCTTCTTCTTTTGATAAAAAATCTTCACCAACGTAAATTCCACTGACATTTATAGGTTCTCCAGAATGTAATGGATGTGAATTTATTTCAGAACTGGTACCAGGGTAACACATTTTGCAATAAATACAGTAAAAGTAAATAGAATAAGCCTGAAACCAAAAACAGATCTAAAATTAGTAATGCAATTTAAAAGAAAATAGGTATTATTTCAACTGATGTTAGAGTACTTTTCAAGCCCATTCAAATTTACTCTTTTAAGAATACAATTTTAATTTGGGTATGATGATTACCCATGATTAGTAGGTTTTATCTATAATATTTGAGTTAATAAACAAAACTAATGATTAGTGCGCTTCTATAAGGCTGAGATCAAATTGAGATGCATCATGCTGCATATTTTCTATAACATGATTGATGCTCTTCATCATAATCCATTAAGAATATTTACAAATTTTAAAGTACTTTCTCTGTAAATATGAAGTTACCTCTTCATGTATTGATTTATTTTTACAGGGAATGTCAAAAAGTTTTTCACATTTCAAGCAAGTTCTAATGCCCTTGCAACCACACAGATTTGACCTATCCGTTTCCATTATTTCGTGTAGCTACAAGAGAACTTTAAAAATAAGTAACATTGAAATACGATAAATAATTATTTATTTAGGTTACTTTAAATAACAAATAATTGAGTATGATTATAACCTAGCCTATACGAAGGTAAACATTGGTTATCAGAAAATAGTTCCCATTACTAGATAGCAGCACTTGGTTTATAATTTAGTTTTTAATGTCCATAATTGAGTTTCGCGATCCTTCAGAATAAGTCCCCTTCTTTTTGAAAATTTTTAAACGTTTCTCTACTAGTCTTATCTGGTTCATTTATTAACGGTCTCTCAACTATGTTAATTTTCTTTTAATTTAATCGATATGCTGATTAGAAGTAAGTTAACGATTGAAAATAAAGTTCATTTTGTGTTCAAAATGGCGAGCTGTTAATCCTTGTATTGTTTTAATTCTTTTGTTCTTTTTTATTCTGTTTGTGTGTTTAATTAACGTTTTTGATAATGGAGATTGAAAGAGGTGATACTTCTGACTTCAACGACGAAAATACGTCTTTAAAATCTAGTGTTAAGTAAGTGTTGTCAGTTTATTGTATTTTCTTTCTACAAATCCATTTTATTCTTTAATTAATGGAGATGCTTTTGTACTGATTAACTGTATTGAACCTCTAAGGCTTCACCACTACTGTGAATTATAATTTTGTCTAATTTAAAGTCCACTTTTTATTTATTTTATGTTTTTTTGTCCTTTGCCTTATTCTTAGTTCATTTTTCAAGGTCATTAGAACTTAACTCTGTTATAGATATCACTATAAAAAATATTGCCCTTTTTTAGGTTCACAGAATATTTCCAGATGACAATTAAGCCACTTTTAGAAGAGGGAAAAGATGGGGAACTCATTGAATGGCTCAAGGATATTGGATTATTGCGGCGATCCCAGAAATGTTCGAACCCTGAATGCCAAGGAACCAAACCAATGGAGTGGAAGAGAGCTAGGATTGTTGACAAATATCACTGGTCCTGCCCCTTATGTAAAAAGAAGGTTTCTATTAGAATGGATTCTCCACTGGCTGATTTTCATTGTAGTTTTAAAATAATTCTCGACACTATCATTGCCTGGTGTGATGGCATTTCACTTGAAGGGTATACTAAAGAAAATAAAATGGTTAAAGGTGTGATTGCTAAAAGAATATATTCTACCTGTACAACTGTTGCTGATTGGTATATGCAAACTCATCCTGATCTGTCTTATCTTGGTGGAGAAAATTCTGTGGTGCTCGTTGACACGTTTCCTGATGGGTGTATGACAACAGTGCCTCACAACAATAACTACAGTAAGAGAATACTTTGCATGGCTGATACTTCTCATATGCCTGCACGAATTTGGACTCAAGTCATTGATAAAAGCCTGGTACGTAACAAGTTTTATTATTTACCTGGTTATGGCATTTTTTATATATTGTCATTTTACATTATACATGTCATTTTATTTCTAGTATAGTCTATTTATTATGTTTCTATTTTTGAAGTTGGCATTACAAAAATTTGTTTTACCATGCTAGTACTAGTTCAGAACTTCTAATAACATTAATTGTAAATCGAAAATTATGAAGTATGTAATTGTCAACCAATTTTAATGTTTTAATTGACCCATCAATAATTTTAGTGTCATTCAGTGTTTTAATATTTTTTATTAAATTTTAAAAATATCTATTAAGTGGAAGGAGTTAGTTTTTATTTTGTTTAATTTTATGAATGGCTTTTATCTTGTTTACCATTTCCAGCTCTCAATTGTTATAATAGAAGCATTTCCTGTACTATATTATTCAGATTTATCTTTACTGTCATGGTTGGAAGCACATCTACAATACACCCCTATGGTTTCTATGGCCTAGGGGATTTATCTTTATTCATTTCCCAATTAAGTAATTAAATTCTATTCAGCTTTATTCAGTCACTTAAAATTCGTTATATATCATGACTGTTATAGATGTAACATTATACTATCAGATTATTAAGAGTTTTACTTTATGTGAGTATAATATAAATTTAAACAAATGTTTCATAGTTTTGCATTTCTTAATCAGGTATTTACCTGGATATAAGTGCAAGTAAGTATAATAGTTTTTTGGATTTAAATTTTCAGATCATTATTTAATTAATGCATGATTGTTTTATTATAGTGATTAGTACATTTTATTCAATTATATCATTTCCATTTAAATAATCAGCATTAATTAAAATTATACATGCTTTTAATGTTTAACTCTAATTAAATAGTATTGACCTTTTAATATAAATAGTTATTAGGTGTATTTAGTTCATCTACTTATTGTAATTCTCACAAACATGTTTATAACTTTTATAGCATTACTTCAAAGTTGAAGTTTCTGTCTAATTGAAACAATAAAAAATAGGTGCGATAGAGCAGATTGGTCTGGATTAGGGAATGAGTGAAGTGAAACACTGCTTCATATTATTAAATAAAAAAGTACAAAAAATGTATTAAATACAGTAAAATAAAAGAGATATTTATTTTAATTAAAAGATATGTCTCTTAATCATATTCCATTTCCTAATTCTAAAAAAATAAAATTGTCAATAGATGCTAGAACCTGAGAAGTTTTAATGCTTAAAATCTCACACACATATTTGCTATATTTATTAATGAGTTAGGTAATAACCATAATTGATTTAAAATCAGTTAGACTCAATAATTATTATAACTTCTCTTTGTTGACATTAACCCTTTCTGTATCATTATAATTAGCCTCACTCATTTTTTTTTTTGTTAATGAAGTTACCATCTATTTGTCTACCAAAACGCTTTTTAAATGAACCATGAACCATCATTCACTCAGTGAAAAAAAATTAGTTCTTTGGCTCGTTTCATGGGCGAATTGCTTATATCTAGTCAGAACCTCCTTTTATCTGGTTATGAAACAAAATCTGTTTGGTCATATTAGTCAGTTGAAAAATATCTTATAGGTTTAAAATTTCTTTTAATATTTCATTCTTTTAATTTTTAAATAATATTTACATCAAATATTATATTATCATTTTCAATGTCCATGTTACTGTGGGGTCTATTAGCCTAGTATTCTCTCTATAACCTAAATTGTTTCTAATCTATTTATTTCAAAATTTAACCTAGTATTGAAAATATTAATCAATCTTTATGGAATAAATAAATTTTAACTGATTTTGTGTTTTATTTTTAATGAAGTAAGAATAGTGAATGCACTTTGTGGTAACAACCATCAGTGGTTATAAGAATTTAAATCACTGTTAATATAATCATAATTATAGTTCAGACGATGGAAATTAGTCCTGCTAGTTTATTGTATTCTTTTTTTTAAAAAAAAGAAATCAGCAAACACATCTTTGATTACTATTTAAGCTTTATATCTCAAGCTGTTCAAATATGTTTTTTATAGTAAAAAAAAAAATAACCAAACAGTTTAATGAAAAATTATATTTTTGGCATTTCTGAGGGGATTAACTTGTTATAGTAGTTGTCTCTTATTGTAAGTAACATTAATTTAATGTTTTTAGATTAGCCATAAATTAAAAACAAAAATGATGTATACTTTGACTTATATTTCTGTTCATGGTAGGTAGATTATTTTATTATGTTTTTGTAAATTGAAAATTGATTAATATATACAAGATTATGTGCTTTATGATTCACCTATTATTAATATCACTTTTGTTTTTATTTAAATCACATATCATCCCCACCTGATTGTTTTCCTGCTTGTTTTAGTTTTCATTTGAAACAAAGGAACCTCCCTTTAATGAATCTCTCTGGGTTTTGGAAAACGTTTATTATTATATTGAGGTTCAAAGAGTTATTTATTGACTGATCTCTATATTGCATGAAATTCAACCTCGTTAAAATGATTAATTTCTATGGTTTAAGAAATGTTTAAAAAAAAATCATAATTAAAATATGTATAGGCTTATTTTGCATTACTAGAAAATTAATAATACTTACTACGTATTGTGAATCGTTATATATTAGTTACATTCTGAAATTACTTATTAAAATATTAATATTTATTTAACATAAAATAAGTCTTGATTACAAAACTTTTATTTCATCTCCTATTTGTTATATGGAGGTGTTTTCTGTTAAATCCTAGTTCAAGGGGGTTAAATCCTAGTAATTAAATTCAGTATATAGAGTTTCAGCTGTGTTTCCCCTTTTGTCATCTATGCTTATCAATTTAAAAAGTAGGTAAGTGCTTTTTATTGACTGTTTAACTGATTTAGTTATCTTGTAGTATTTGGTGTTACACCAAGCTTTGCAGTTTTAAATGTAGTTTTATATTATTTATCTCTTATAAATGATTTGCATGAATGATTATTATGCACTGGTGTATGTAAATATGTTTTTACCATCCACTGTAACAAAACTATTACTAATATACACACGTTTTTCAAAGGATTATAACAGACTTCGTCAACTGGTAAATGAGCATGTTAGAGCAGGATCAACAATTGTTACGAGCCCTGGTCTGTATCCTCTCCTCCAAGGGGCTAAAGGAATGGCTGAAGTCATTAGTGTTGAAGCTCTTATGGCTTTAGATCCTGTGGATTATCAGCGTTCACTCAAAAATCTAGGTAAATTTTTACTTAAAACTTAAGTACATAATAAAAATATATTGTATTTTCCTTCATTTATTTTATTCCATACATTTTTTTTTTTTTTTTTTTACAATTAAGACATTTATATATATATTTATTTCCCTTATTAGTTGTATGATAATAGATATAAAATTTTGACTTTGTTGATATTATTGAAATGCTTTTTTTTACTATCAAGTCATCCCGTAAATGTTA
The DNA here is from genome assembly GCF_000696795.3 of Halyomorpha halys. Classification (NCBI taxonomy): domain Eukaryota; kingdom Metazoa; phylum Arthropoda; class Insecta; order Hemiptera; family Pentatomidae; genus Halyomorpha; species Halyomorpha halys. The sequence continues at coordinate 263,753 of NW_027109758.1, forward strand.
TTTTAAATAAATTTTGCATTATTGAACTTAATTTTCTTTTATAGCAGCACTGCATAATTGTATAATTATGCACAGTAGTGACCTTGTAACGAGCTAATCCAAAAGGTTGTATTTTCTTGTTTAAAGTGTTGTCACTCCTTTTTTTTCATTTATTTTATTCTTATTGCACCCTTCAAATTTTCAATACATTGGATCAACATGGGATTTAATGATTGTCAATTCTCCTGAAAAATGTGCATTCACCTGTCATTTACTTGTCAGATTATGTCCTACAATATGTATTATTTATTATTATTTTTTAATTGATATTGTTACAATGGGTAGGGATTCAAAAGGAACCTTTACTAGCCCAACCGTGAATAGAACTGTAAATAAAAGAATTAACTGCCGAATTTGTTATTGTATTTTGAATAAGTGAACCTAATAAATGAAAGGCTTTGAAAACAAAATAAGGAAAAATATACAAACTAGAAAATAAAAAGGAACTTAACTAAGCTTATATCTATTACAATGTCGGGGTTGTCTGGTCTTAGGCGATTTCTCTAGCCTGATATACTCTTTACAGAAGGCCCACGACAAGGCGTATTCAATTATAGTTAAGAAAGGAAGGCCGTGCCAGGGGATGAGCCCTGGACACTGACTAGGTAGAGGAGGTCTAGGTGAGAGAGTCTGAGGAAGAGTAATAGTTCTAGTTGCCGAGATGAAGCGGACGGACTAGAACTGTCATGATAGGAGCCAGCTTACTAGTTGCCGAGATGAAGCGGACGGACCAGTAAGCTGATTAGGCTAGGTGCAGCTCTAGTTGCCGAGATGAAGCGGACGGACTAGAGCCGGGGTGAGACATTATTAATTAAATTACACTGGTTGCCGAGATGAAGCAGACGGACCTGTGTAACCGTTAAGGATTAGGTTACAATCTTAGTTGCCGAGGTGAAGCGACGGTCTAAGATTGCTGGAGAGAAGGAAAGGGTGTAGGCCATCGTCTTAGGTGAACGTACTGAAAATCACAACTTTTGGGAGATTAGATTGGCAATAAACTTCTCTATCTCAAGCAGTGTATACGCCACCTGTGCCATGACTAGACCCCGGATAGGAGGTGGATCTACGATTGAATTTTGGGATTTAGAGTCCCTCATTTATAGGTCTAGTCTATGCGGCTGTGACCGAGAAGCGGTCGGTACATGTCTGCTTGAGATAGGTTCGTGCATTGCATTGTTATAATTTATTATTCATTGTACAGATATTGCTAAATAGTATGTACAGAAATTATTAATATACAAAAATGACAATGTGTTTTTACAAAATAATGCACTATGTAAATTTGGGAGCTTCGGTGAGGCTCGAGGTGGAGCGCTCTAGTGAGCTTTTACTATACCGCTTGCTCCCTCTCGCTACAACAAAATTATATTGAAGTTGAGCTAAAAGAAAAAAAAAGTATCAATATCACTGGTGATTGATATGGGGCCCCCACTGTGGTAGGTTATTTATGTCTTCGTGGAGGTAGTTCCACAAATGTACGTCCGCTTGTATTGTCCTCATGGAGGATGAGCCAAAATTTTAGCTCACTCGCTGTGTCGAAGTGACTAAGTAAACGTAGATGGCCAGACTGCTTGCTACTAAAACTGCTTTGAGAAGAGACACTTGAGCTGGTGTTTATATACACAATAAGACACTTAGATGTTATCTATTTATTAGCCATATAAATATTAACAACCGAGAGTTGATTTGTTTTGTTTTTTATAACATCAGTTATATAATTTATTACTGATCATATGTTGGCCATAACAGATATAAAATAAAAATATAAGAATGTATTTTCTTATGTTCTGTAATCTCTGATCCTACCTTAAGTTCTTGAATTGAATTACGATTTTTCAAAATTATAAATGTTTAGTTTCATTAAACAAAATATATATTCAGAGAATTATTTTTTCTTTAATGATTGAATTGCTATTTTTCAAAGATGGCATTAAGAATGATCAAATAAAAAAATTATTTTGTTTCTTTTTTTAATTTTTTAATATGTGCTACAGTTTCATCTGTGTTAAATTTGAATCAAATGATTGTTACTTAAAAAAGCAATGTTAACCATAGTGATACTTGAAAATTCTTTCAAAGGAATATATCTTATTGATATTGTTTTATTCTCATATCTTTATGTAATATCCATTAAAATACAAAAAAAAAAAAAAGTAATTTATTCAATCAAGTTTCTTTTTTTGTGGTCACAAAACCCTCGATTACAATTACCGCCGTCTGTTACAGAATCGGTTTTGGCGAAAACCTTAGGATTATGATGGACCTCACATTGAGCAAATCTGTATTTACTTATAATTGAAAAGCTTTATTTATCTATTATTCTGTATTACTTTAGAAACTATCTGGAAGACTACCGTGAGCGTATGCCTTGAGGTGCAAAATATGTCCTTGACAGAAACTGAACAAACTTTGCGGGAATTACAATGGAGGCAAGTCTTCCCCACTCCTTTAGCCCAGGTACATTGCCTTTCTTACTTAATAAGTAGTTATTTTGGTTTTGCTGATGTTTAAAGAACATTTTCAATTCAGTTAATGTGTTTTTTTATTACCATCTTCAGGTGCTGCATGATTTGGCTGCGAGGTCTGCTGTTGCGTAGCAATCACTGGAATCTTTCTCAGCTGTTTGGGGCCAGTGACTTCAAAGAACAGATATGATTGACATTGTTATTTAATATTTTACAGACAGTTCAGAAATATACATCTTAATTTCATTCTACATAAACATTGATTGGAAGAAATGAAATCTGAGATAGTCGTTAAAACTTGCCAATTTCGCACTTATCTAATGTTGCTGGAAGTTCCTATTATTTCTACTACTTCTCATTAGTTGTTCGATAAGGAAAGTAAGATTGGTGTGCATTGATTTATGATTTGGTCATGATTGAACTGTCTGATTTTTTGCATTTTTAATATAGCTAACTCATACATCACATATTTATGTGTCCATAGGTTTAAAATGAAATAGAGGTTGTTCTTTTATCTATATTGTTGTAGCTCTTTGATCACAGATCTTTTTGCTGTTCATTGAAATTTGTTAGATATATTCATATTTTTTTTTTTTTTATGTGTTGATAACCATTTAAGAAGTGTGTTTTTAAGATAATAACCAAATATTGTTCTGTTAAGATTGTTATTTAAATTAAGTATTTTATGAGTTAAATTCTTTTCTTTTTTAATACATCACTGTTTTAAGTTAAGATAAAATATTAAGAGGTAAATTACATGTCACAGATTATTAAATTTGTTAAATAATCATTAATTAAATTTCTAGATATGAATTTATCTCATATTGAGTTAAAGTGGAAAAATCTTATAAATACTTAATTTATGTTAATTTTAACTCTATTATATTAGAAATATGTTAGATTTGATTAGATTTATAAAGTTTTACGGTTTCAACAAAATTTAAATTATCATGCATGTATTTTATTTAATATTTTATCTTGGTTTATGTATTTTATCAAAGTAAGATATCAAACATTCGATTATAAATGGTAAAAAGCCTCAGTGACTACTCTACTTACGTTGTGTAAGGCTATGAAGTATTAAAATATCACATTAATTACCATTGACAAAAGTATTATAGTGTATATATAAGGGTAAATGATGTGGTGGTGGGGTATAGAGGTTGAGACTGCTAGACTTTTTTTTTTTTTTTTAATAATGAAGTGTGAGGACTATTTTCAGTGAATTTTAGTTATTCCAGATCTGAATTTTTAAATACTCTTGTTTAGTGGGGTGGAATTTGTTATGGAAAAGAGCATTAGTCAATTGCAATGGTTCGACATTTTGATAATGGAGTTTCATCTGGGGATGTTCACTTAATCTTTGCGATAATGAACGCCAAAGAAAATACTAACAGTTTTAGAGACCAATTTAACAGTTAGTTTTATTGAGTAATTTAAACAGCGAATATATATATATATTTTTTAAAGTATTCAATCCTCCTTCAGTTAATGAAATTAATTTACACTTGTCTGTTGTTATAAACTTATAGACTTTACTGATACTTTCTGAAATATAGTTAAAATATTTAAATGATGAGCCACAACTGAAGCACAAATTTGAGCCATAAAAAAATTGTTTAAACATAGCTGACCTAATATTTCTAATCATTATTTGTCTCAGATCTTAAAAGCCTTTTGATATATATTCACTATGAGATGGGTATAACCAGTTTGGATTACTGCAATATCTCGCTCCAGAATACTTCTTGAATTATGTCTTTATCTTTTCATTACTTTTTTTTTATTATAAATTAATATCTAATTTTTTAATGGTTGTTAGATATTACAATTTTTATTGGAAGCCTAGTATTTGATCTCTATTAACTTGTTGGGTTTAGTTTTTATTTAAATTCATTAAATTGAACCCAAAATTAGGAGGATTGTGTTTTACTAATTTCATTTCTAAATGTTGCAATGTCTTCGTTAATTTCAGCATTTTTATGTTGAACAATGATTATTAGTTTTATTTTTATTATCTACTTTTTACAAATCCTTTCAGTTCACTATTATACCACAAAATGTTCCTAATATTATAATGATTACTGCTTTCGCCATAATTAAGAATTTTATTTTATTTTTCAATATTTTAACACTTATTATTAATGTCTTTTTTATTGTATGATCTCTCTTTTAAACCACCGTCTGTCGAGTTGTAATATTTTGCCATTACCGATTATCATTTTCATTGTATGTATACCTTATTTAGAACTTGAAGTGATATGAGCCAGTTGTAATTTAATGTACTACAAGACATTTTTGTTTAATTATAAGAACAATTATTAGTATGAATCATAGTTGAAGAAATCTGTAATGATATTATCCTCTAAGTATTTTTGCTACTTATCTGATTGCTTTTGTTTTTTGTTTAGTTTTTTTGTCTTTGTAAGTGTCCCTTCGAATGTCTAATAATTGTTGATTTAAAATTTTATTACCATTAAAGTATGGTATTTTGCAATATCCAATGATATATTGTGCCTTCTATATTTGAATTTAAAGTATTTTTATTAGATATTAAATTTTATATTATTGCGTGTTATTGTTTAAACATTTCAATTATTAACTTTCATAAATTATATGTTTGTTAAAGCCTGAGCAGTGTAAATAAGATGGCACTGTTAAGATTCTGAAATTTATAAATTGTAATTATTATAATATAAGTAGAGTTATAAGTCTTATATTAATCTCATGCCATAAGTCTTTTATGTTTGTTTATTTTGCCATTAATTTTATTGTGTTGCAGTATTCTGTTGGAATGTTCTTAATATGTTATGGTGTGGGTTGTTGGTGCTAATTTTTTTTTTTATAATTGAGATCGATTTCTGATGTGACTGAATTGGCACAAAAAGGAGAAAGTTCCAGTATTTATAGAATGTTGGTTAGAATTGTTTAAAATATATTGTGATGATCTATTTTCATTGTTTGTATGTGCACAATGTTGTGTTAAATTTAATTACTGATATATTATATAAATATATGTTTAAATTAGATTTAGATTCAATTTTAATATTCTGAATTTTATTGCATTTTTGCCTTCACAAGATTCCATGATAATATAAGATTGTAATAGTAGATTTAAATGCCACAAAAAATACACTATTGTTTTTGACATGTCTGGCACATAATAAATTTTTATTGGATGCATAAATATTATTTTGCCTCCCACAATTATTATACATAAGTTTAATTATTATATCCCAAAATAAGAATGAAACAGAATGATATGCCAGGTTTTGAGGCAGTGTTTCTTCCGTTTCCGGTTTGCCCTGGATGCTCTCCCATCCTAGCCTCTGCTCAGTTCTTTTTATCTCTTTCTTTTACCCACTGTTTCATAAAGTTTATTCCTTCCTTAGTTTATCCTTATGTTGCTTCTGTTATATTTCTTTACTCCATATCATGTTTAGTCATAATATTAAAGCTATCACATATTTTTTTTTTTTTTTTAAGAAACTAATGGACAATCAGCTTACCGGGACTCATTTCTCATGAATGGTTATACCTATCCATGGAGCTTGATTTGAGCTGGGACATGCTGGTGTGTTCTGGTACCTCTCATTAGACAAAAAAAAAAATAAATTGAAAAAGTATTTGCTACACTTCATAATAAAGGAGTGTTTCAGATTGTATAAAATACCATTTAAAAACTTTCCTGAAGCCTGAAGATATTAATGTAATGTTTCTTTTATTAAAACTGTTGAGACAAGACATACCACTATTGTGCTATAAAATAAAGGTTTAATAGTCTTTCCTAAAGATAAATAATCTTTTAGAGCATTTGATGTTTAGAATGCCATTGGTTGACCAAAATTATTTAAATTTCTACTCAGGGATGAGCTTAGTATGTTAATATTAGATTAAGTTTCCAATGTCTTTTGTATATGCATGCAAATTTACTTTTTCACTAATGCCGTGAAAATACAATATTTTATCAAATATGAGCAAAGATGGTTGTAAATTTCAGTTTTGGTTTAGTATATTTTCAGAAGATATATTTTGCCAGCCTGATTATTTTTATATAGGCACTCCTTTTTCTTAGCATCTGCCCTGCCACTTAGCAGGAGGATTGTTGAGAAGATTATTGACCCCTGATCATAAACCCTTATTTCTAATAGCTGTAACCTTACCATTGGGTGCACTTTTAGCTCAGGATTCTGCCTAAAGCCATTCCTACCCTCTGAGGGAAAGAATCAGGTAAAGATCATCTTTGGCCAATAGAACAGGGATTGACTTCTCAATTCTTATTCTTTACATAAATTTATTCTCTTCCACTGACCCCCAGGAATGAGGCACACCCCTCAACTTAATCCTAGTTTTTTTCCTCAGGGCTAGTTAAGTTTGTCTTCTTATGAAATTGTTACTAGTCAATAACTTTGTTGGTATGATAACTGTCATCCAAGAATAGAGGAAATTCTGCCTTCACCCCTATTTCTCTTCTAAGCGGTACTTTGGTCCCCGTGATACATAGGCTTGGGATCCTAGGTAGGCTTTGATGGCTGGGATTTAACACTCTCTGCCATGGTCTTGGGTTCTATTTTTGTAGCGGAATCACGCTGCATTGACCCTAGTCCCTTATTGTCCTTACTTCCTCAGCTGCAGCTGATTTCTTTTGACATAGGTGGAAGGCGCAGGATCAGATAAAATATCAGTGGGGCCCTCACTACCTGCTTATTTTATTTTTGCGAAAGGTCCTATGATGACAAGTGGACAGTTAGGTTTTGAAAGCCCATCTATGAGTTATGGGAGTTTGCTCAATAATAATCTGTGTAAGCATGGAATAAACATTTGGAAAAGCATGGGTATTTTTTACATTTCGTTGTAAAACCTACATTGCAGGTATGTAAGAAAGTAGTTTATGGAGTTAAACACGATTGATACTGGTCAATTTTCATACTAAACCCCAACTTTACTTCTACTTTGGTACAAATCAGACATTTTGGAATTATGGGCGTGTAGAGAAAACTATGTCTTTGCACGCATAAGTAAAAGTAAAGGATTGGAATTTGATAAAAGTTTCATTTTTACTCAGGTAAAAAAAACCATCGTTGCTCTGAGTTAGTTTCAAATAGGACGAGCCGTTCTTGAAATATAGAAGTGTCCAGGAAAATAGGTTGACCCATCTGTAAAAGAAAGAATCATTTTAACCCAGATAGCCAACATTCCTTCTACTTCCGACGAGCCATTCTTGAAATAAAGCTGAATGGAAAAGTAATAAAGTAAATTAGATAAAACTATCAATTTGCTCGAACAATCACGTCCTAGCTCTAAGTGGTTATAAATGGAAGAAAAATATGCAATGAGGAGATAAAAGAGGCCTTCATCTTCAAGTAATAAATATAATGTTTTGCATAATTGTTAATGGTAATAATGTAATTAGAAATAAATTAATTTACATATTGTAAATTTATATGAATACAATAAATAAAAATTACTTACTCTTTTTTATTTTAATGTTGCTTCATCTTCTTATTTTGTTTTATAATAAAACTAAACTTAAATTGTTAAAATAAAAGTGTGCTTTTGGCTTCAGGTGTTTCAAATGATGTTTATTCTTCACGTGAAGGTTTTCACTTCACTTAACTACCGGTTACAAATCTCTAAGAAATGTTTGGTCTTCTCTATCCTTGGTTCAGATAACAATCATTTCGTTATCTATGGTTAAACTGTCAAATTGCTTTGTCAGCTTTTTTATTTTTTAATTTAAAATATCTGATGTGTCCACTCCAGAGTTCACTCACACGTCTTCCCTTACCGATTGGTTGCAAGTCCAACACGAAAATTATTTGCTGCATCGTCACTAATATTATTCGATTAGATTTTAATTATTCTATTTTTAATTCAGTTTAGTTGGCAAATTAATTATTTCTCAAACTTGTGTTGTAAAGTTGCGTGAAAAGTGTACTTTTTAAGTTATTCGAAAAACTAATGAAAAGTGAATGGGTTTCCATGGAAATTTGCTAAAACTCTTTTTAAATACATGCTGTACTAAGAGGGAAATAATAACTATTCACAGTTTTTCACCTTATAAATCAAAATAAATAAACTATAAAAATATCACTTCTTTTCAAGGATTTATGTTATATGTAAAAAGTTAAACGACTTACTGTAGAAGACTATTAGCAAGTTTTATCAACATGGTTAAAGCCGTTTTGGTATTACAGGCTTGTGAAAAACAAGTTTTTCGGTTATTGTGCAATAGCTATATTCCAGAGGGTGAAAAAACTTGCACACAAGCATCGGGGCCGAAATCCTACATAACGAAAAAAAAAATACAATTGGCCTATCCGTTCAAGAGATAATTGGAGCACAGTCTAACGTCCAAAAAAGTCCTGTTTTTTGGAATCAGATAGCTGAAAAATAGATAGTTTCGCCAAAAACTGTACATCGAAAATTTGATCCGATGACAATACACTCCTTACTTAGGTTAGTAAAAATATGGGTATAAAATCCAGTAAGCTGCATCTTTCCAAATACCAACTAGTCATGGACGATTTTTTAAAAGAGATTTTAAGGAAAAAACTAAAACGATTGTGTTCGCAGCCGTGGGTAAAGCTCATTGCTGCAATCAAAACTATTAATATATGCTTCTATACCTGTGCACAATGAGTTGTACCCACTCCTGCAAACACCCGTGTGTTTTCCTGTTGCCTAAGAGACAGAGTAGAAATATAGACAAATAAATAAGGAGAAACCTTTTGGCGTATCATCAAAACCATTGTAGCTGTTTTGGCGCTACACTCATTTGAAAATCACAATTGTTTTGGCATTCTAAATTTGGCAAATAGGCCCTGGGCTTGTATATGAAATAAACCTTGCACAGACTCACAGACAGACAGATGTGTGGTTTTTGGACTAAGAAATTCTCCATAACGCGTTGATCTGTTAAAAGCTGCACAGTAATATTTTGACCTGATCTCAATACCTTCCTTAATTAATAATTAGAAGCAGTAGAGAAGTAACAAAATAAAAAGGAGAAACTCCTCATACATTGAGATGAGCAAAATGAAATGAAGTAATCGCCGGAGATACCCCTGAATGGTTTTTATTATTGTAGAATCGCTCAGCTCCATTATGAATCGATCGTGTTGTCAGCTATATAGAAAATATATGTAATGAATTCGCATATAAAAAAGTTATAGCTAAATTATTAACTTAATATATTATATAGATCACAGCAACTGATTTTCACTTGCTCAACGGATGATGAAACCTCAGTTCTTTTTCGTTGGCATCAAACATATAACTAATGTCTTTGTTTCATTTTTCGGTTAAAATAATACTTTAAAAAAATCTCTTGAATTATAGTTTAATTTTGGCGTTGTCCCTTTACCTACGAGCCAACTATTACGATCCATGAAGCTCTCAAAATTTTATTGGTCGATAGCTATACAAGCAGATCGAACAGTGACCAATTTTAGCCATCTGTTCATCTTATAAAACAGCTGGTTTAAAGTTTGTTCATAATGGAGGTGTGCTTTTAGAAGTTGCGGTATTGTAAATATTGTACATAATATTGTAACTGTGATTAGTGTTCTTATTTCATTGTATTGTTTTATTTTACTTATATTTTCTCCTTATTTCTTCATGTGTATAATTTGATTATGTTCATTTTATTTACATTTCGGTATACGTATAGAAATTTTATTATTTTTTGTATTTATTTATTTTTCATTAGTATTATCATTATTACTTATAAATAAATAAAAAGAAATTTTTATGAAGAAGTTGCGGCAATCTGTATAAAGTAAGGAAATAATAATCTCTTCAGCAGTTTTTCTATCTTTATCCCACAGACCATCTAGGTCCCCTTACTCCTCTGATACATAAATCAAAACGAATCAAGAATTAATTAAGAAGTATGATTTGCCTCAAGAAAGATTTAGCAGTTTATCACTTTCGTTTATAGAAACTGGTGTACTTAAATAATATATTTTTAAAAAGTAATTCATTACTTTTCAAATCAAGAAATGTACTTCATGGAAATGTTTAATTTTTGTTTCTTTTCAAATATTAAATATATTTATAATTTTTAACTAGATAATTTAATTTAACAGATTTGAAGGGTCCCATCTCTAATCTGGAAGGCCCCATACCATAAAGTGCCCGGGCCCGCACTTAATTTGGGCACTGAATTTAGGGTAACAAGATATTGACCAGGACCTATAGTAAGTAAGCAGAAAATTACACTAGCAATCGATTAACAGCTTTTTGTGAGCCTGAACCCGATATTTCAAACTAACACCAGACATTTTGTCGAGCATTAGATTTTCTTCAAGCCAGGGAAACTTCTTTTGGGACCACCCTGTACATAAGTAAGTTCTGTAGGGTTGTTAAACAAACATAAAAGCTGGAGAGAACAATGGTGTTAGTTATTGTACTAACTGTTAGCATTACGTGTGATGGGCAGGGTGGTCCTGGGGCTGTGAAGCGGGCCCACGTGACAGGTCCAGTTAGAGGGGGGTACCGTTAGCTCGCTCCCTATATCGGCCCGTCCTCCAGCCCCAAGTCCAGTCATGATCCTCCAACTGCTACTCCTCTTCGCCGTCGCCTCCGCCGCTCCCCCGGGCCAGGACGAGGACGTCCTCTACGACCAGAGGCAGAACGGGACGGACAACTTCAGGGTCCAGATGAGCGATGTCACTCTCGTGGTGGCCCCGGCGGAGGCATTACTGGCCGTCGCTCCGGCAGATCTCTTCGAGTCCCAGCTCAAGCCTAAGCTGGCGGACTCCAATAAGCCCAGCAGGTATCTACCATATACTAAGAAAAAAAAATCATCAATTTGATTACACTTAAGAAATACTACGTTTAAGGAGTTTTCTGTTAATGTATCCACTCCTGAAAAGCAAAGGTTTTTTTGACAAATTAAAATTCTGCAAAAAAACTTATTCGGTTTATTTCAGATTATAAATTTTCCCCTGTCAAAGAGCTGTTACAAATCAACATTTTCAATCAAAAAATTAACTTATCTACATAAGATGCTCCCATAATAATTTTGAAATAATTACTTTCCAAAAGTTGATATATTGAGTTTGATTAAAAAAATTCCTCAATTATAGATGCCTGAAGGTTTTCAGATTTTTAAATAAATATATCTGGAAAGGACATGTTCTTTCTCTATGGATTTACTATCTTAACTCATTACGTTCTTTTAGAAATTAATTTACAGCTTCTACAATTGAAATTAAAATATATTGGGATTTAAACAAATAAGGATTGATTATATTTTTTATTAATGACATTATTGGCTTCGGGATGTTCTAGAAATTTTAATTGGGATGTTGAAATTTTTATTTTGTCAATTTTCTGTTCTATTTTGAGGAAATATTTTAAAAAAAGGTTTAATAAATTATTTTAGATTTTTAATTATTTCTTCATGCAGGTATTGGTATTTATATAGTTGGATAGCTGTATTTTAGTTTAAAAAAATATTTCTTTTATCCTCCAATACTTTTAAATACAATGTCCTACAGTTCTTTTACGAATACGGAATGAATAAGTAAATATACATTAATATGTAGTTTTTTAACTAATTACTTGAATTTTTCTTTACTACAATTAGTCTTCATAACAATCATTCATTAAAAAAATACACTCATAACAACTTGCTAATTAAAAATTATATCAGTACTGTATTGAGAGTTTTTAATGTTAAAAATTAGTTACAGTTAATTTCCTTCATTATAATAATGTCATGTTTCGTGAATGTCTGTATTAATCTTGTTTTAGTGATAATATATGTATTTAAAGAGTAAATTATGTTTGGAAGTGTTGATTGTTTCTCTTAAACCTGAGCCTATTAGGACCTAGTGTAAGAAGACACAACTCTCAAGAGATTAATTGACTTTTTATCGCTAATGACAGGTGCTTTGAATGCACAGTAGCCGGCCTGCTGTACTTAAAGATTAATTAATGAGCGGACGGTCACGCGTATTGTTATAATTATATGAAATATCAAATGAAAATGCATCATTTTACCACTTAAATATACTTATATATTATTATTCATTTATAATGTGTTTATGACCTATCATTTATATTGCATCTCATAAACCATGTTTTCCCTAATTTATTCTTGATTTATTTGATTCATATCAGAATGAATCTTCTTTGTTTCATTATTACTACATTTTTTTTAATTAGATTATTTTTATTGCTAAAATATTGCTTGAAATTTAAAAAGCTAACATTTTATAAATTGATTAAGCAAAGTTGAGACTTTTCATCTCTCTGATGAACCAACCAAATAAATAGCTTCCTAAAAAAAAAAAAAAAAAAAAAAGAAAAAAAAAGAGAAATGAAACATGTTTTTCATTACTTAAGATTATTTAAATATTTCTTTAACAAGTCTTTTGGATTTTCAGTACGTCTTAAAGTGTGACATAATTAAATAATAAACAATCAAGAAAAAGTAAAAATTTGAATGTACACAAAATGAATTCCCATAATATCAAAATATTTATACAGCTTAGTATAAATTATAATTAATATAATATAAAATCCAACTTAAGACACTATATGGTAAATTTTAAACTTTTTTTTGTTTAAAAAACTCAATATACAATATTTCTATTTTCGTACTAATCGTAATGATTTTTTTTTTTCGGTAATTACTATGCGTTTGGTATAAAAGTTTGTTCTTACTATAATTTATTAAGTTCTTGTTGCATGGACGAGAACTGAGAATGTACCAAAATTTTTACTTATTTATTGTTAATTTGTGCCAGAATCAAATATATCAAATCAATAATTCCGTCCGAAACAGAGTTAGAATTTTATGCTTTGTATTTTATCCAGTACTTTATGTTATATAGCTTATTAGAACTTTATTTTTTATTTTATCAGAAATTCATGATGTTTATTTTATTATACATACATTCGAAAGATGTCATATCTATCAAGATTAATGTAAGACAGTTCTCAGTCGTCATACCCAAGTATCTCTAAATAAAGTTTTTATTTATGTCTTCTTTGAAAAATAAATCGTTTATTTATTTATTTTTATTATTGGTATCTCAGTTTTAAAAAATTGTTTGTTCCGTTGAGGAAAGTTAGCTCCGTTATCATTGAAATTGTATTTATTTGAAGTTGAAATCATTACCTTTATCAGCAGTTCTGATATCAATAGTGTAAAAATCATGAAGATTCAACTTAACGATTTTGGGAAAAATAAACTTTTCAACACATAAGAACATAATGTGCGTATTCTCAGCGGATAAAGGGGTCTGTTGAGTGGAAAAATTGGCCACATATCATCACATAGATCCAACAATGTGATTCCAACAAAGGCTTCGGAGACTTCAATATGGATAATACCGAAGAAGTCACTCCTCCATGGGAATGGGATCTGTCGGCATTCCCAATGTCTTCTATGGACAATGCCGAAGAAAAACTACTTTCAATAAAAACAGATTGTTGACAAACGTAGATCAGGAGTGTAAAAAGCTTATTCTGGAGAATCCAGGCATTGTCTTTGAGGGCGCAAAAAAATTAACTAAAATACCTTTTTAAGGCTCTGTATTTGATTTAACTTCCTTATATTTTACAACTAAGGGCAATAAGGATAAGAATCCTGTTCCATGTGGTATTGAACTTCGATGAATGATGTCTCTCAAGAAAAAAACCGTTAAAAAAATAATAAAAATTACAGGTGTCAATGGGCATTTCAATCCGAACATTTTAGGCTGTAACCTTTCTTAGTATGGATGATATAAAATTATTCTAAAAACTAAAATTATCTTTTTTTTTAGAAGGCGGTTTGTTTGTTTGTTTGGTTGTTTAGTGGCGCCAAACTTCATTGGTCATCAACGCCATTTATAGAAGGCGGTGTTCGTCATCCTCAGATTATTTATGTCGAAGGGTTTATTTTCTGTTCTTATATATCTTTATATTTCATAACCAATTTGATCCCCTCTTTTTAAAAATTATATTTAATTAAAAATCTTAAACACTTTCTTGAGACTGGTTAATTTTGTTAAAATAAATAATATAATTTCTATCCATTTTAGTCTCAAAACATTTTATTTTTCTTAAAAGTCCTACATCCTCAGGGACAATCTACTTAATACAATTTTGGAACTAAATGATTTAAAAGCTCAACTCCATGCAGGCTATTCTGCCCAGGTCAAAACAACAGTTTCTAATTAGTCAATATTCACTTAAAACCAAAATTAAAATTCATTTATCACAGTCACTATTTCTTAAAACTTTATCACAACAATGCTTGTAACATTATATGAAACCTCTTTTTAAAAATTATAATTTTTAATTGAAACTCAGTACATTACTTTATTACTCTAAGTGAAGAATGTTTCGATAATTTCAACTTAAAATCAACGCTTGGAGGAGAATTACCCCTACCCCAAAATTGGGACAGTAGGACTAAAACGGTACGGATAAATTTATAAATAATTAGACTAGCTATTAAAAATTATTTAATAATCAACTAAAAAATGTATACTATTAATATGGCCGGACTTTTATGTGACACGTTTTATTGTTTTCAAATAATAAAAAAAATTGGTTAAAAATTTGCCTCACACTCATGTTTAATTTATTTTTTACGCTTTTCACTGGTATTTTTTTCACTAATGCCTACATATTGTTTGTGTGAAGGTTAAGATGATGAAGTGCCCTACCTCAAAGTATTTCATTATTTGGAATCTTTCTTAGATGTTTGAAATCTAGGTCGACCTAAAAAGCGTGCACAACTAACGATAAGATAAGCAATGAATTCAAAAGAAACGAATTGTAGCTGTTCCAAAATTCTCTCTGTAAATGCCTGAATTTAAAAAAAAAAAAACCTGTCATGCATTGTTCGCAGTCGTGTTAAAAAAAAAAAAAAATAGATAAATTATTTTAAGATGTTCTCGTGAAGCTAGTCCAAGCCATATATTTGATGTATAGTACCATTAAATACGGCTGGACCACTAAAATTATTTTTTTTCTGAAAATACTCCATCGCATAGCCTGCTAAAGAGCAAGACTCCATGCTAAGCATTCAATTATCACACTGTTATTATTTTGATATCCAGCAATTGGTATGGATGAATTACTTATTCATAATGTTTAGTCACTTATATATAATTTTTCTTTCCAAATATTTAAGCATTGAGTAATAAATGTTCAACTCCGTTCGTTTTAAATTATCAGCGCTATAGTACTAGTTATTTTAAGTTCTTAAAACAATTTTCTTAGAGTCCATTGCTGTATAGCTGATTGATATTTACATCGGGCTCGTCTTCTATTAAGAAGATTATGAAGAATTGAGAGTAAAAATTAATATACCTCATTTCAGCAAAAATACCAGTTACAATAGGATTTAAGTGTAATTTAATCACGGCCCCCTTTTTTTGGCAGTGGGATAAAATGGGTTAAGAAGATAATTGTTTAAAATATAAATGTATTCATAGCCTCGAACAACTGAGCAAAAAATTATAGATCAAAATTTAAAAACTAATTTTTTTTCGTAATCCTATTTGATTATTCCTTTTAATATTCATTAACAAAGAATTTGACAAACTTATACTTTAAACTATTTATTCATAACTACAAACAATTTTCAAACTTCAATTTTTTTTTTCCAGCTTTTGAACCAAACTATTTTTAGTTTTAACGTCGTGATGATTTGTTAGTCATGTTTGTATATTTTGTCTGTTCACTATAATATTTGAACAGAATCACGCAAGAAAATGCAATAATTGTAATAAAGACAAAGTAAAATGTTGTATTTTACAACATTACTTTTTGCCAACAACATTTCCTGTCATAATTTAGCATTAATAATGTCATTTAAAGTGAGCTCAAACACGCGTAAATTTGACTTATGCATGTCTGTTTTATCCATAAACTCGGCTTAAGACCAAGTGCGTTTGATTAACATTAACATCGTACATTATAAAAGAAAAAAGTTTTGGACAGTCTCCAGGAGAACCCAGTAGAAAATGCAACACCAATATACATCAATATCTTTGAAATACGTCTAATACTAAATAAAATCAATTTTCATATTTGTACATGGACAAAAAGTAAATTTTTATTTATGTTAAAGATTCAAATTAATTACTTTCGAAAAAAGTTGTTATTATTGTTTTGTTTTTTAAAAAGGCCCAATTGCACTAAGGTATGTGCTGATTAATTTTTTTTCGTTGTTTTTTGACACTCAATAACCGATGACAGTTAACTTTAATCACCGTTTTCCCTGATTGTTCCCCCTATGCATTATAAAAATTGTTATCATCTGTTTTTCACCTCAGGCCTTTAGAAAATCCCTTTAATCTCTTAGGAAATAATGGGTAGTGACTAAGTCGAACATCTCTCATAGCAACGCGGAAATTTCGGGCCGAAAAAGGATCAGAAAGAAAGGGGATACAATGCACCTCAGCAACAATGTCTCCTTTTGAAGCGAGTCTATTAAAAATGGAGAAATCGCTTATCACGAGGCTATCATTATCAAAGGTTTGCCGAAAAGAAAGTGGAACTGGGAGGCGTTCAAACAACGATCGATCAGTGAATGCTTCCTTCAATAATGGGCTACTTATTAGAGGCTAATTAACCTCGCTGCACTCTGATACTATCTCCATTCATTGTCGAAGAATGGCACAATTTCTAGTTTGTCTTTCTAAATTTATAAAGAAAAATCAGTTCTGCTTTGCGGATGTATGCATGAATAGATAAAGAATGCTTTCTAGTTCAACGGATAAAATCAAAGATCAATCTAGTACACTTCGTCTCTAATAAAATATTTACGTAAATAAATTTTATGAAAAACTGATTAAAACATTTCGATAACTAGTTAATTAATTGAAGCTAATGTTAATTAGCGATTCCGATTTTATGTTTGAGCCAATAAATTCAGTGATATTCATTTTTTTTTTGTTTGAAACCTTCTTAAAACATAATAACATTAATTACATACATACATAATACATGGAAATAGAATATGTATACCAGTGCATCATCTCCCTTGGATTGCCTAGTGGCTGTATAACGTGTTGATTACAGGGTCCAATTAACGTAGTGTGTAACTAACTGGTAGCCTATGGCTAACGCCATTAGATTAACCTTATAGTTGAGATAAGGTAATATTAATTTTTTTTTTTGTACCCTTCATTAAAATAAAATTAGTACTTCATACATATATAATACATGAAATGTATATTGTAATATTTATTATATATTAATTTTCACATAATTTGTTGATTGAAAGCAAAATATGAAACGGAAAAAAAAGAAAAAGGGGAAAGGATGGAAGAGGAGAGGAAAAAATCATGAAAAATAGAAAACAAAAGATAAAAGAACCATAGAGATGAAACGAAATAAAATTATATTCTATTGTTATATATTACTACTGCTTATAATTATTATTGTTTACTCGTTACGCCTATTTAAAAATATTGTCCGATTAGATTAAAATAAGCGTGGCGTGTGGCTACTTTTATATTAATTGGCTACTTTTTGGTCAGTTTTTCCTTCCTACTTTACTGCGTCTTCTTCCTAATATTAATTATTGTTTTCTTATCTCCTAATTTAATTTATTAAACAGATAAAATATATATAGCTACATAAATGCGTATATATTTAGTGCCCATCCTTTGCCACATGGCATTATAATGGGTTGGGCTGTGTCTGCTGAAGGCAGAGGTAACAATATTGGTCCTAATATTAAATATATTGACAGTGCATTTAAATTTACTTCTCAATTTCTTATCTTCAAGAATATGCTTTAAAGTCTTTACAATTGTTTAACTTGTGCACGTTAACATAGCTTTGTTTCTTTGATCGTACATATAAATATTATGGTACTGTAGATCGATTTTCCGGCTCTCAGGGGCTATGGATTTTGACGAATGAGGTATGAAATGAAATATAATTTCATGGAGAAGTGATGAATCTCAATTTCGATTCTTAAAATATTACTGAACCTTTAATAAAAATCATTAATTACAAAATGTGAGAGGTTTCAGAACTGTGGTAGAGGTAAGGCGGTGGATCGATGTTCAAATTGGGTATTATAAATTTTAACACGGACATCAATCAAAGTACGTAGTGTTCTAAAGCACAAAAATGAACGATTTTGTAGATATTTCCAAAATTAAGCAGGGGTCAAACCTAAATAAATTCAACGATAGCCACCTAGGGATACGCATCACAATTTTTCGTTCTTTCAAGTGTATTACTTTAAAATACTGCTAAGGATTATAACATAAAAGGATCTTAGACAAATTTTGCTGTTTTACGTTAATTAGTGTTTTACGCATACTTATTACTCTTTGGGCAATACGGCGTTAAGGCTAGCTTAAATGAGTTATCATTTCAACGGTAACATAGGTGTTTTTCCCGTTGGTGTTTGGAAATTACTTATTGAATGAATTGTTATCCACTTCCACTAGTAATATACTAACTTAACATCTCCAATAAATATTTTAAATATTATTTTATACAGATTTTTCGATAATCTTATCCAACTAGCGTAGTCACAAATAGGGTAACTAAATTGTTTAGGTATTGACAATTATCTGTCCATTTGTAGGTGTGTGACGACAATTGAACTGTTCAGCTGATTTTCACTTAGGATGGATCACGTTATTCAATTAGATGTCGTGATTGTTTTGAGTCAAGCCGAGCTCAAGATGCTGAAAACAATTGTATCGAATCGGTTTAGTCTGTCCGCCTACGCTTATTTAACAATTTTTGAGCAGAATACTCTACTAATTGATAGGTTTCATGACTTAAATTACATAGAGATATTTCAAGAATGTTTTAAAACAAAATGAGCTCAAACTATTGAAGAAATACCGTTATAAACATGTTTAGTATCTCCGTTTCTAAATATAAAACGCTTTTTTGAGCTAACGGAACAAGTGACTTCCAATTTTTATTTCTTAAATTATTCAATAAGATCTCATAAAAGTTTGAGTTAAAACGATTTGAGCTCAAGATAATAAAAAACTATTTATTTAAATGTTTTTAGGCTGTACGCTGATAGTTTTAGTTTGTACAATTGATAACGATTGTTTTGAGGTAACGGCTCAACCAATTCATGAGGTTGATGGCTCAAATTAAACAATATATCCCTTGTATATCTTGAAAGTTGGTTCGAAATAAGGATAATCTTCTATTTTTGTATTCTAATTTAATATTGTCGACTTTTTGTTTATTCCTACGGAACGTCCCGAGCTCTGAACTTTAAAGCCCCAAACGTAATAACAATAATAATAACAAAGGCCTTACGAACCCGATGGTTCGATACCACCAAACGACGCTCTTTGCATACATCCTTCCAGCGATGCCCCTACAAACCCTATTCCTCTAAATCAGTTTTAACGCAATCCTCCCATCTACATTTCGGTCTACCTCTCGGACGTTTACCCGTTGGTTCAGTGTTTATTAACATTTTAGGGATCCGCTCGTTACTAAGCCCTACAATCTCACATGCCCAACTTATACGCCGCAATGCTATAACTTGAAATATATTTACTGGATGTAGGTCCCTTAATTCAGCGTTGTGTAATCTTCTAAATTCTCCCGTTAATTCATACTTTTTCGGTCCGAATATTTGCCGTAATACTTTATTTTCGAAAAACCTTGAGACGCTGTTCATCCCTTAATATAAGATGCCACGTCTCACATCCATAAAGAACAGTGGGAAGGATAATGGTTTTGTAAATTCTAATTTTTAACTTTTTCGATAGAAGGAGTGAGCTAAGCAGTTTCAAAATTTAAAAATGTCAAGCATTTCCCACCTTCAACCCAGCTTTTATTTCCCCACCAATTTCGTTTTTTCTAGGTACCGTAGAACCTGAATATTTAAACCTTTCTACCTATTCAAAGGTATTTCCTCCTATATGTATATCACCGAAATTGCTCTCGTTTCTACAGCTAACCATGTATTTTGTTTTATCGGTATTTATTCAAGACTTAGTTCCTTACTGGAGTTTATTAGCGTAGTTGTATTTAGTTCTATAGTTTCTTTGTCCTTCACCCAATAATACCAAATCATCTGCATACCCAAGCACCGGTATTTTACCACCCAAAGTTAAACCCTTTTCGATTTGTACTTTATTAAATGTTTCGGTCATGCAGATCCGTACCAGATTTACTAACTTCTTTGGTATTCTCTGTTCAATCATAAATATACAGCTTCTGGCGGTCAATAGAATCGTAAGCCTTTTGGAAATCTATATAAAGTTGATGAACTACCCCGTAGTATTCCAATTTTTTTCTGCAAGTTTTGTCTTAATGAGAAGTGCTAAAAGCCCTAAGTGTGAAATACCCTAAACTTAAACGTGAAATGAAGCACGGGTCAATTTTTTTTTTCGCAACCATCACTAAAATAGAATTAGTTTCTACTTCATACATACATAATACATGAAATGTATTATATATACTTTACTGAGTCTTCTCCCTTTGATTATCTTGTGGCATTATAAGGTGTTGATATCAGTCCAGCTAAGGTGGTTTAGTCTAGCTACAGCCTCTAAGAGAGAGGTGGTCAACAAGTCGATCGCGAGGCCAATTTTGGTCGCTATGTCTGGGCTGGAATTTCGTGTACAATAAACTTCGATGCGATCGTAGAAGACTAAACTTTCTAGCAATAGTTTAAAGCATTCAGGGATTTGGCAATGGTCATAAATTCCCAGATTTCTTACAGCCTGACACTGCCCACACAGTACAATATATTTTGACTTAGGTGTTACACTAGTCACCGGACGCAACGCATGGGCTCATTATTATTATCTTTGTCAGGATATTCCTTGGTTAGAAACATACAAACTCAGTCTTACCATTAATGTTAAGGCAACAAAGTAAATTCTAAATCTGTCTTTATCTGTAGCTACTTTGAATTAATAAGTATTGTTACTATCCATATTCTTTTAATTCTCCTGGACGTGAGTTTTTTGGCCCTTTAAATAATTATTGTTGTTTTCACGTAAGTACGTAGATATGCCGTATATCTATATTTCAGTACGAGGTGTACTCAGCAAGCTATTGATAGATTAGCAAAAAAAGGAAGTCATATTATTCTTTCATGATAATTTTTTCTGGAAATATATAAATCAAATTATCAGCCTTACTATGTATTTTTATTACAACTTTTACATATTTAGAAACAAATAGTACAACAACTTATACTCTAAAGTTGATAAATATTTTTTTTAAATATCTTTATTGAAAATTACAACTATATTACATAATACATTCAGTAAAAATGGATTATATAATACATCTTAGTTAAAATGGAGTGTTACAGGCGTTGATAGCACTCTAATGGCATTTTACGTTAGCAGGCCTCGTGGTCATGTTCTTTTCTGGCGCCTCGGAGGATTGTCAGGAATGGAAGGTTTGAAACTAGGGGGTTCGAGTTTATAATGGAAGGATAAAAAAAAAAAAAAAATTAAATTAGTAAAAATCTAACTTAAATTTAAAATGTTGTGTCTGGAAATTGATTTTCTTCATGGGCCTATATCTCGAAAACTTAATAAGTGATTAAAAAATAAAATAAAAAATAGTTTTGAACATATATTTTACTTATCTACCAGTGTTTACTTATTTACCAGAGAGTTTACAGCTGGGGTTACTAGCCAGTGTTTGTTTCAAGTAGTGTTAATTAATTATTTTATTATGACAAATTATGACATCTTCCATATCCACTTGTCAAACCTGCTCAAAACCTTTTTCAAAAACGTCAAAACTCAAAACTTTCTGTTGTTTATGAGTTAATTAAAAAATTGCAGCTCAACCGAAAACCTTTTATGAGGTTTGTATAACCATGAACCAAGTGCGTTAAAATTGATGTACTTGTAAGTTTCCTATTTGATTACAATAAAATTGTATATCTATATTGCGGGTAATAATTGACTTACCATGGTAGATCTTGATTTATTTTCAAATACTGAGTTTTTCATATATAATGTACGATCTGAGGTTACACCATTCTATTTTGATCGAAGTAATAAATTTAGAGTATTCGATTGATCCTTAACCTTTTGGACTTAATTTTAAAGTATATTTACTTCATTTAAGTATGCACAGCAACTGTAAACTGTATATTATCTGATAGTGATGATTTACAAAAATTAAACTGAACCTCTATCTTCATCTCATATTTATATTTAGTAATTGTGTTCTATTAATAAAAAGACTTTATCTTAATTTTTCTTGTTCTAGGTCCAAACACAGATTGGCGAATTTCTTGATGAACGTCCTCCAAAAGAACCATAAGTGATTGAACAAATGATCCTCAAACCAACCAAATCATGGCTGTGCAACGTCCTTGGCAAATTCAACTTGTTGCTTAGTTGTCATCGTTATTTATGTATTTATTAAAAAGCAAATGTCATCTCATTATTTTTAGCATTGAAAAAATATGTAAAAAATAAATCAGTTCTTCCATTATTTTGTTTTTAAGTGAAATTTCAGTTGCAATACTATCATTATAAATGGCACAATGATGACGAGGCCTTCAGAATTATTAATATTCAAATAATTTATGTATATAAAATCAATTAGTCTATTTAGAGAGACAGATGTCGTTCATTATTTGTAATTTATTTATTTTTCTAGGCTATCTTATGTAGATAATCCTTATTATTGATTTCGGCGCCGTTCATATATTGTTACATGCCCTCATATGAAACTGTTATGTATTATGTGCTGATATAATACATTACAACTTACAATGAGTTGTACTTACAATACTCTAATGAGAGAATATATTATCTATCATCTTACTGTGCACACTTCCTACAACCTGGGGATATTTTGGTGTAGGGATGCAAGGTTGTGTCAATGTAAAAAAAAAATCTTATTCCAGTTCTATTGTTAAGAACTATTGTATTATAAACTATGTACTTTGTTTGTTTAAATTATATTATTTAAATTGTATTTGATAATTTATTTCTAAATAGACATTCTTTCAAATATGATCAAGGTTACAATGATTCATACTAACGTATAAAATATCTTTTATTATCACAGATTTCCTGAATTCGGCATTGGTCTATTCTCACCCTATCTGGGACAGTTTCATCTCATTTTAGGGCAATAACTTATCAGTTATTCAACAGTATAGAAAACTTGGGTCTAAACAGTCAATTTATTTTAAATAAGTTCAATGAAACTTTTATCCTTCCCAAAAACCGTTAAATTTTATTGTTTTTATAATATATTTGTTCTGGATTATCATGAGAAAGGATCTGCCACAAGAGCTGTTGAATCTTATTTTATTTTATCGATTTTAAATATAATTTTGTAATTTTTTTATAATCTATTAAAAAAATATTAAGAAAAAAATTTTTGATTTGAAAATCAAAACATCATTCACAATTCTATTTTTGAAAAGTAAAAAACTAATATTTTTAGCATCAGTGTAAATGGAATATAAAAATGAACTATTGCCTTTAAAATAAAAGTTTTATGAAGCCGTTGTAGCCATGCGTGTTAAGGCACCTAGTGTTCTCGTGCCTGGCGCAGCGCCGGTTTGAATCCGGCCTGGGCGGGTTGTTTTTCACTTCTAGGCCTTCCCACACTGAATAGAATTGGTTTATAACCTTCAGAATGTTCCATCTCTCAAGGCCTAAGCTGGAGAACATAAATAAGTTTAACTTAACATAACAAAATATGTTTATGTTTTATTATAATTATACTGATACAAAATTTCAATTTTGGTTGGTATTCTTTAAACATAGTGTTTGTATAGATGTAAAGTACTTACTAGGGCCGCTCATAGCTCAGTGGACAAGACACAGTCTTACCAATTTGATGTCTATTAGCGGTGCCGGTTCGAATCCGGCCTGGGACGTTGACTTTTTTCATTGCGTGGCGATCCCACAAAATGAAGAACTTTAACATAAATATAATTATGTAATACCCCCCCCAACCATGGTTAGGCAGGTATAGGACTCCAATGGGAATTTTTTTTTTCCCGAAAAAAAAAAAAAAGTCCTTACTATTTTTTAAAGAAGTTGGTGTGATTAGAAGTGGTATCAACAAAGAAAAACACAATGTTTTTAACCTTTGCTATACCTGAAAATGCTGTTTTGTTTATTAAACTCTGACATTCCTAATTAAGTATAATAAAACATGGAGGATGGTCTTCACTATAAGGAGGATAATAATAATAAAAAAAATAATTTAGGATACTATTACATTTTACATTGTTTATATATTTACTTATTAAAATCCAATCTTCATCTATGTATAATTACTAGTCAAAATTGATGAGTCTGCCAAGTATAGGTAGAAAGAATAAAAAATGGCGGCTGTTTTAAAACCTTTAAAAAACATTAATTTTTCATTGGGAACTCTATATCTTAAAAACTACCAACAATACTAGAAAATCTAAGAGAACATTATTTAAAGAAGAGTAAATTTTCTGAAATATTAGCCCTAAAAGAGCTATTTATGTCCAATAGTTCTCGAGATATAGCTTTTTAAAAACCAAAAGTTCTTAAAAATCTACTGAAAGATTAGTAGTTAGCTAATTTATTTTGAGAAATCTATATCTCAGGAACTATGAGACGTGCAGATGTATATTAGCACTCAAATTAAAGCTAGTTCAATGGACTATAAATAAGTTTATGACCTTTACCGTCGTAGGAATAGTAGTTTTCATGATATTTGCTAAAATATATTGATTTATAGTTGTTCGGACAATAAGTTTGATTTATGAAAAACTTCATTGGACGAACAGATGTTTGCCAGCGCTCAAATTAAAGCTAGTTAAATTTACTACAAAATAGTTTATTATATTTATCTTTATAGGAGTAGTAGTTTTTATGATATTTGACAAAATAAACTCACAAAATGTTAATTTCTAGTTGTTCGTATAAAATGTTGGATTTTTACAAAATATATCTAGATCGATAAGACACACATGTCTGCCAACACTCAAAATAAAGGAAATTTAGCTTACTATAAAGTAGTTTATCTTCGTAGGAGTAGTAGTTTTTATGACATTCACATATGAATATAAATTTGGCAAATGAAAATTTGTCCGAACAACTATAAATCAATTTATTTTAGCAAATTTCATGTAAACTATTACTCCTACGAAGATAAACATAATAAAATACTTTATAGCTCATTAAACCAACTTTAATTTGAGTGCTAATAGACATCTGAGATTTTAAAAATAAATTCACTAACTACTGATCTTTCAGTACGTCCCATACAACATTTTTATGAAGTGTTTTTTTTAAAAAGCTATATCTCGAAAACTATTTAACGTAAATAACTCTATTAGGGCTCATATTTGAGCAAATGTGCTGTTCTTTAAATGACGTTCTCCTAAGTTTTCTTGTGTTGTGCCTACTTTTTGAGATATAGAGCTCCGAATGAAAAATTATTTTTTTTTAATCAGCTGCCATTTTTTATTCCTCCTACCTATACTTGGCAGACTCATCAATTTTGACTATTAATTATACATAGTTTTCATTAAAGTAATAAAACATTGGGGTGAGATAACTGCCTTTTTTCTCCTCTTGGGCTCTTGTACTATTGAGAAAATAATAAACTGTAAATATGAATGTAATATGAATGAAATATGAATGTAATCTCATATTTCTGAAGGTAAGTAGGTTCTGAACTTCTTTTCTCAAGAACTATATCAATTAAACCGCTATGTATTTTGATAAACTAAGTCAAAAGAAAAGTATTTTCATGGAGAAATAACGAATCCTAATTTCAATTGTTAAATAATTTTTTTCGCTCATATATTCCTATGACCTAGTCTTACACTCCTCTAGGCTGTATAGTAAGGTCATTTGCCGGATTCTAATCCCAAACGGTTACTCCATTCACATACAGGGTTTTAGGAACAAGTTCACACATTCATGACGTTCACTTACTCAGTCTCTTGCGTTCATTTACCTATTTTAATAGCAATTGACTATGAATATTGAATACCACATATTTTGAAGTTAAACTTCTTTTCTCGAAGTTTTACAACTCGGCAAAAAATATATGCGAGGGTATGTCAATTATTATCCACAATATAGTTATAAAATTTTATAGTAATCAAATAGGAAACTTTCAAGTACGTCAGTTCTATGCTATTCTATTTTAATTAATATCATTATTATTATAGAATATCTGTCTCAAGCTATGTTCTTTATTAATAAAATCTTAATATATTATTTCATTTCCGTTTCACTTCTGTAGACCAGTCACAAGACTGCCACAATATTTTTTATCTTTGCTACCAATAAATTGAACTGGTACGGACAAATACGTACTTAGGTATCTAATTGGCACTGTATACATACACAATAATGCAGAAAATAATATTAATTACTGATGATAAAATAAACTACAGATTGGTGAACATTTACCTACATGTTGTGGTTCATAAAATTTGAGATAAATGTTCAGGGAGAAGGCGGCGGTTTTCTAGTCGTCTTATAATTGAGAGATAATGACAAACTGCATGAATCAACGACTTTTTTGGAAAGAGGAGAACAGTTGGAATGAGAATAGGGGTTGTATTGACTGATTCAGGGACCGTGTACACTTTGACATATTTAGTTCGGACAAGTTCACCCTAAAGATAAAGTAATTTTGATATGATCACTCCTACCGACAAATATTTAATACAGCCTCTTAGTGGGAATGTCAAGATTCATTTCTCGGTGCCTTCGTGTAATAAATATTGACTAACCCAGGTGACATTCAAACCCACAAAGTTCCAAACCAATCATTCTAGGATAACTTACTCCATAAATTCGTACAACTTTAATATTAATGATGAAAATACGTGATAAGTCGGATGTTCTAGAATTCGAGGCGGACATGAAGACCCGATATTATTAAACCCCTAAAATTTAAATGTTTTGAGATGTTACACGACTCATCAATTCATATCAAATATAGTTGTTTTGATTTCTATCTGAGTCCTTTATAAATAATTTTCTATTCAATTTACTGAAACATACTTTTAAGGGGTATAACCCCACCAAATTTTTAAATAGTTTAATTTAAAAATTAAAATTAAAATATGGCTATTTTCTATTTATCTATTGTAGACTAAAAATCCAATTGTAAAGGTAGACACAAAAAGAAGAATCCTGAGATGTATAGTATTTATTTTAAATAAAAATAAAAACACTTTATTTAAATGAATGGAATATGGTCCGGGTGCGGTAAAAAAAAACTCAAATAGTAGATAATTATACTATTTTATTGAGCCAACGTTTCGCCCCACGTTGCAGGGCTTCGTCAGGGCTGTTTACTTTATTTAAATATTTCAACTTTTTTGATTGTTAATTACCATAGCGCCAATGGAGTTCTTATTCAGTTTTTTTTATTTTTCACTTCACCTCAGTGTGAGATAAAAGTTACAAAGTTACAAACTAGGAGCCCTGCTCTTCTGCACTAACCAATAGATCTCAGCGAGTAAGAAACTGGGTTAGAACATAAAAGTTTATGGATGGCTGAGTCTTAGTGCTTAACTGTAAAACTGATGGAATGCATTCCAATGAGGTCAGATAATTAATTATGAAGGAAAACTTTACTCCATTATAAAGCATATAATCATCATTGATTAGACGTTCTTGACAATATATTATATTTTATACGAATAAACTTCTTTTTCTGACATTGCTTATAATTAAAGTGTATTCCGGAGATGAAGTATAGATATCTTTAAAGCGAAAACTCTGGCAGGGGTATGTATATCAATATGAAACTTCGATGAATAGAATGGGTTGACAATTTAAATATAAAATCTAATTAAGACACAATACTTGAAGGAGCTGTTATGCGTTTCAATAGGTTTGTATTTAAAAGTTATAAATAATTTTTCTTTGGCTACAATGTCAAATTCGATTTAAGTTTATGGATCAAAAAATTTAAGAGTCTGTCAAATCCAGTGACAGACCATCCAATTTAAGAGAGCTTTCTTAAAAATTCTTATCATACATCTAAAGTGTATGAATAAGAAAATAAAACTTATAAATTGTATTTTATAACTTGAACGCGACCTGTTATTTTTTTTTTTTTTTTTTTTTTTTTTTTTTTACCTCTAGTACATCAAGCAACTAATCAGGTTCAAAAAGGATATAAATAGGATGTACGGTATTTTCCAACAAAAACGAAAAATATCTGGTTGTTCTTAGGTTAGCTCCTGGCTAAAATCTCTGTCAACTAAAACTTGAGCACAAAATCTACTAATAAAATTTTAATTTGGAATTTTTTCACCCTTTTTCATGGCCATAAAGATGGCAAAGAAAGATTCATAGACAGATGAGTTATTGGTAAAATAAACTTTGCTAATTCTTTAATAATGAATTAAATTAGATTGACCTATGATGAATCAGGTCTCATTTCGTAACAAAAATTATTCATAACACAATAGAACGAAAAATAAAAATCCAAACAAAAGTAAATTGGGCATTGACAATGGAAATTAAAAAAAAATAGAAATTTTAAATAAAGGTGTGGTGGTAAACAATTTAAATAAAAATAGATATAATGAGGTAAATATATTTTATAAGTCACATTAGACTACATAGAGTTATTTAACAAAAATATCACATAGAAACGTTTCCAACCAAAGAGATCCATCCAGGCTGAATACACGCGTTATGTACAGAACAGTTTCTCTAAAGTCCCTCTTCTTACCTAAAAAACAAAAAACAATGAAGTTAGTTCAAAAGATTTTGAAATAAAAAAGGTTGTATATTTTAGTAAAAATAGTAGTTACTAAATAAACTATATAGGCCTAAGTCATAATATATAAAATGAAAAATTAATAAGATAAATTTTCCACCTGTATGCGTTGAGTCAATTTATTTAGTATGGTATATTATAGGGGTGGCCAACAAACCAATTTAGGTTGATTGTTGATCGTTAGCAATGTCTGGGGTGTAATCCCGTGTACCATGCACTTTGAAGCGATTGTAGAACACAAAACATTCAAACCATAGTATCAGAAATATTTCATATGAATCAAAAGCAATTAATTATCCATGTTCTTTTAATTCCCCTCGACGTGTGTTTTTAGGCCCTTTAAATAATTATTGTTATTTTTTACGTAGGTAGATAAGCCGTATATCTGTATTTCAGTACGATGTGTACTCAGCAATCCATTGATAGCAAAAAGTAAGTCCTATTATAGTTTCATGATATATTTTCCTGGGCCAATAAAAAAAAAAAAAAAAAAAAAATTATGAGACCTACTCTGCTGCTTTATAACGACTTTTTCAAATAGTACATCTCATACATTGCAGTTGATGAAAAAAAATTAAACTGCATTTTAAGTTAGCAAACATGTATCTGGAAAAAGTGCCGGAAGATCTATTTTTTTAAGTAACGCATGTTATCAAAAGGGTGTGGAAATTTATTTTCTTCATGAGCCTATATTTCGAATAATTAATAAGTGAATTAAAAAATTACATAATAGTTTTGGACATATATATTACTTATCCACCCATACTTCACTGGAATATTCCTGAAACTAAAACACAGTGTATAAACATAGTATGCATTTCACACCCCTCTCCCCCCTTAGACTATGCCAATGACAACTAGTCGATCGCGACACGCTCACAAGATAAAAATTAGATCTTATATACAGAAGAGTTGGCCACCCCTGGTCTAAGTTATAATAGATAAAATAAAAAATTAAGAAGATAAATTTTCTATATGTATGCATTGAGTCAATGTATTTAGTATGGTAAATTAGAATCAGTAGAACCCAAATGTTTATAAGATTTCTCTTTAAAAATGAACAAACAAAAAATCGGGCACAGCTTACGGTTACAAATCTTACGGTTGGTTTAATACTTCAACGTTCGTTTTTATTTGCCTTACCTTGTTCTCCAAGAGATTAGGAACTTTGGGAGTGTTCCAATAATTCGAATCTGTGAATATTATTGGGATATAATGTTCCTCAATTCATTAATATCACGCTCCATCGTATTTTATGTCGTGTTGAGAAAGTTTGACTTAAAAAAGTAAAACATCGTGGATTGACGCTGCATAAAAAACTGGCATACTCCCATATCACATTAATAAAACAAATGCCGAACTTATGACTTAGATTATTGTTACGCCTTCTGAATTTTATTACGACTTTCATACCTTTGCGCTAATAGTCGTAAATTTTGGATTCGGATGGAGATTGTATTTTTTCTAACAACTGCAACTCGAACTGATGGTAGAAAGCTGAAACACATAATATTTAAACTACCGTTTTGATCAGTCAGTTGTGAAGGCTTATATGAAGGTGTATAGGAATGAATTAGAAAGTGAAGTACGAATATGAATAAGACTAATCACAGAAATATTACAAAAGAAATATAATATTGAATATTTCTTTTGTAATATTTTATAAAAAATAATTAGTGTGGTGAATAATTCTTTGTTCAAGTAATTTTTTAGTTCAGTTGAGATTTTTTATACCCTCGTACCATTTTATTTCTTCATATTATCCACTTATCATACGGCACATTATCTGAACGTAAAAATATTTACAAATTGATAATCATTAAAATATGATAGCTTTAGCAGAGGCCCATCTGAATTTTTTTATTTGCCGTGTTACAAACATTGGAGCGCTGACGGTTACTTTGTGTGTGACAAACCTTTGAGATAGTCTGTAGAGGAACCAGAGTATAGAAAGAATAACACAGTCGACTGTACTATATTTGTCTAATGAATAATTTTTTTTTTTTTGTCAGATGTGCCAAAACGTCAAAGGAAATCAACGATATTCTAAATAATTAGGTGTTGACATTAAAAGGTAGCACATGTTTTTGTTAACAATATGATTTTGAATTTAATGATTCAAACTTATTTATTTTTTAAAAAGTTTTATTTATTAACGCCTGACAAATAATTCGCTTGTATAAATAAAATGTAAAATTACCAAGATATAAAATAATGAAAGAAATTAAAATCTTCACAATACTTGGGTGACATAAAGAGGCATGAACTCATTTGATTCATTCTGGAGTTCGGAACTTTTCCACTCGACCTTGTGATCCTCAGAACCAGAATTTGGAAAACTGACTTCAGTAGCAGACATATTTCCAATAACTACTGGAATCTTCAATTTGATCAATTTTCCGCCAACCTTTTGAATCTCCATGATGATCTCGTACCATGTCTTGAAGAAGAGATTGGCTAGTGTCGGAGGAAGTGGTGGCACGGTGAGGTACTCGGATGGCCAGACCAACATCTTGCCTGGCAGGACGGCTCCCCTCTGCAAGGAATTGACCGTCCTCTTGATCTTCTTACCGTCCCTCAGCCGCTGCAGGGACTGGACGAGGTTGACGACCGTCGCCTGGACGCTAGTATGGGTGCCGTTAAAGACGGAGCCGCTGACGACGACCGCTTGCCCACTCAGTAGGAAGGCACTGTTGATACCCAGCTCAGCGGAGATGGACCCGATGCAACAGATGATACCCGCTCTCTCGACAGTCCTAACTCGCCGCTCAGAGCATTTCTCCGGCAGATGAAGAGGATGGTTGACGGATATCGGCTCGGAGGCCTCGACGACCTGCAACGAACCTCCCTCGCTGTAGGCCACCGTCGCGAGCACACGGTACCTGATTCCACCGAGCGGGGACTGGATGGAGGTCGGAGAGGTCGGCTTTAGGATTAGGTTGAACTTCATCTCTACCTTACCTTCCCCGGCGCCCCTGTCCGATGGCGAAGACTCGCTCAATATGCTTTCCACCTGTTCCGTGTCACCTTTCATGTAATAGAACTCTCCTCGCAAGTGTACCGAAAACGTCTGAACTGACTGATTCTCTCGCGCGTTGAATATCACTTTTCCAAAAATAAAGTCTCCTGAGAAGTATGCCTTCAACGGGTTTTCGAAGACAATGGAAATCGGTGAGCTTTGAGGATTGCAAGTTCTTTCTACAGATGGATTCATGCTGTTGGGCGATACAGCTTAAAGAAATAGGAAAATATTCTACTAACATCTACCTAATAAATAAAACATATGATCATTATAACACAATAATAAACAGCGGTATATATAATTTATTTTAGTAAACTTAATAGTACATTTCTATTGAGTATTAATAATAACATCCTTTATATTTAATAAGGGTGTAGCATATGCGTTTAAATTCGATCTAGTTATTTTATTATATACATATATCATATATTATATACCACAATAGATTTAACATATTTCATCAGATTAGATTAAATAATATCGATTATTAATAAGATCGATAGTTAATGAGAGCCCGTGGTTATCTTTTTAGTTAGTAACATACCTATTTCTAGTGGCTTTTTAAACAAAAGTCATGTTTGACAATATGTGGTAATGAAGTAAAGTAGTTGTACTGAATGGTTCGCTTGTAAAGTGAGAGACTCCACCGTTAACTTTATTTTGAGAGCAGAATATATTACTTCTAAAGCAAATTCTTAACTTTTACGTTCCAAAATCTTTATAAGTAAGATTGTAGTACCTACGGCCACGGAAGGCAATAATAGCGTGGAGAGCTACAATTTACAGTACACGGCCATACGTTTAATCCCTAATATCAGATGTGGAGGTTATATTAGCTTAAAAGGTTTTTGTGTGATCTTTAATATTAAATATTTTTTACCAGTAATTTAAAAGTTTGTTTTTTGGTTGTCCATAAAAACTTTCGTTGAGAACCAAAATCAATTATAAATTACATCATTATGAAGACGCTAAAACCTTCTATGTTAAACCTTGCTTAAATCATTTCTTTTTATTTATTTATTTTTTTATGTTCTCTATGACATGCCTGTTCTTTTATCTTCCGTCTTAGTACCGGGAAGAAAAAAAGGCAGTTATCTCACCCCAATTTTTGATTATTTTAATGAGGCCAGGATAGCAGTAGGAAATAAATGTTATTTCTCACAGTAGAAAATACTGAATTTTAGAGCTCTCTCTAAAAGCATGAGAGTGGTCATTTACAAAACCATCGTAAGGCCAGTAGTGATCTATGGGGAGAAACATGGCCCTCGACAAGAAAATCAGAAAAGGTATTGAGATGGAGTTTGGAGAAGAAGAAGGAATGAGGAACTGATAAATTTGTACGGGGAACCCAGCATCGTGGCGTTAATTGCAAATTATTTTGCAAAAGTGCAAGATTAAGATGGTTAGGACACGTTGGGAGGATGCCCGATGGAAGGATGCCGATAAAGATGGTTTATGGCAAACCAGATAGAAAGAAACAGAAAAGAGGACGTCCCCGGATCAGATGGCTGGACGATGTGGAGGAGGATTTGAAGCTCTTGAAGGTTCACAGATGGAAGGAGAAAGCAAGAGACCGTGTAGATTGGTTGGCTGTGGAGGAGGCCAGGGTTCTTGCAGACTGTAGTGCCATAATAATAATAATAATCATAATAATAATAATAATAATATAATAATGTATAATTACTAGTCAAAACTTATGAGTCTGCCAAGTATAAGTAGGGGGAATAAAAAATGGCGGCGTTTCAAAACCTTAATTTTTCAGTTGGAGTTCTATATCTTAAAAACTAACAACAACACTAGAAAATCTAAAAGAACATTATTTAAAGAAGAGTAAATTTGCTAAAATATGAGCCATAATAGAGCTAAAATAAATTTATTTAAAGTTGTTCAGTTGATTTATAAAAAACTTTATTTCAGAAACAATTGGACATACAGATCTGTGGCAGCATTCAAATTAAAGCTAGTTAAATTTACTATACAATAGTATGCAACGTTTATCTTTGTAGGAGTAGTAGTTTTTATGATATTTGACAAAATAAACTCACAAAATGTTAATTTCTAGTTGTTCTTATCAAATGTTGGATTTTTGAAAAATATATCTCTAGTCCCATAAGACGCACATTATGTCTGCCAACACTCAAAATAAAGGAAATTTAACTTACTATAATGTAGTTTACGATACTTATTTTCGTATAGGTAGTAGTTTTTATGATATTCACATATAAATATAAATTTGGCAAATGAAAATCTGTCCGTACAACCATAAATCAATTTAGCAAATTTCATGAAAACTAATACTCCTGCGAAAATAAATGTCATAAACTTTATAGCTCATTAGACTAGCTTTAATTTCAGTACGTCCCATACAACATTTTTATGAAATGTTGCTTTTTAAAAAGCTAGATCTCGAGAACTATTGGACGTAAATAGCTCTATTAGGGCTAACATTTTAGGAAATTTACTCTACTTTAAACGATGCTTTATTAGATTTTCTATTGTTGTTGGTAGTTGTATAGATATAGTCCTCCGCATAAAAAATTAATTATTTTTAACGTTTTGTTTAAATTTTATTAAACTGTTAAACACTAAGATTATTAATATTATTTTTATGAAAACTGTTGAAATTGCTGTTTATCATTGTCAAATGAAAACTAATGTCATAATTCAGGCTTGCCTTTGAAAATTAATGTTAAAAAAAATATTCTCTAACTTTCGATGTCAATAGTGAAGAAGAAGGAGGTGCCCACTCTTCCTTGTCCTTTCACGTTTCGACCGCCAGCTGGTAAAAGCGTTCAAATCCATTTTCCTTCTGCTTCAAGGGGACCAAGAGAAAAAAGAACAACACTGGGTGGCACCCGGAGAAAGTTGGTGACATAGCGACAGCGAAAGTGAACGATCGACAATTTTCAACTGGCCGAATGGTATCTTTCATATCTTCATGGATGTAACCAGGATAAAAAAGTAGTCTATTTAACAATGAAGATATTCTCATGACAGTATTAGTATTGAAGGGACTAATTATCAGATACCAAAAGGACTTTAAGAACCTCATTTGAACATACTCTTATTAGTCAGAAGGATCGGATCCAGTTTACTGAATGACAGCATATGCCTTACAGATGAATCAAAGCAACTGAATTAATTATACAGACTAATTAATTAATGGTAATTAAAGAATGCAAACTGTAAGTTCCTGACCAACTTAAGCTCCATAGACTGTGATATAATTATCTGAAGGAAAAAATATTTTCTATCCTGTGGTGTTTAAATCTTGTCAACATCACACCATGAAGAAAATAAGGATTACCCTATTTTTTAATCAACGATTAAGAAACCCCTACGCGGTGAGTCGGAATGAAAGTGAAATAAAAAATGGACGTTCAGATAGAATGGCTTAAAATTAAAAAAAAAAAAACATTGTTCCATATCCTTGAAATGGCGTTGTCAAAATACTCCTTCAACCATTAGAATCTTGTTCACTCTGTTTGAAGCCTCATGAATAAGACATCTTTCAAACTCACGATAGAGAAGAAAAGCTCTTTTTCGCAGAGAGCATCTTATAAATTTTAATTATCAATTATAAATTAAATAACTTTCGCTTTAAGTAAGGTACCAGCAGTTACTTTCTACTCTCGTTCAAGAGATAACAAAAAAATTCAATTAGGGTTGTGAGAACCAGAACACTCTTAATCCGCCAATTACCATGATCGTGGTCAGTAAATCCAAAATCATGAACCTAATATATTGTAAAGGAATACAGTCAGGCGGAATGACAGTAAAAGTAAGGACGTACGTTCAGATTGACAGGTTAAGAAAGATGGATTACTCGGAAAATTCTGAAACCCAATCACTCAAAATTTGAAGTGAAGGACTTTCTCAATATCTCCTTCAGCCAAAATTTTGAATAACCAAGTTTTAGAATTTTTCTCGCAAGACATCTGTCTTAAACTTACAATATGAACATACATCCTTACTTTTACTGCATAGGTCTCTTTACAATAATAGGTTCATGAATGATTTTGGATTTACTGACCGCAATGATGGTAATTCGTGGATTAAGAGTGTTCTGGTTCTCACAATCCTAATTGAATTTTTTATTTATCTCTTGATCGAGAGTTTGAAAGTAACTGCTGGTACATTACTTAAAGCAGAAGCTACTTCATTAATAACTTGTAGTGAAAAATTAATGAGGCCTAAACCAGTTACACTTAATGATTGAGGAACTTTAGTGACAATGCACATGCAAGGATATGGAACTTTAAATTTCCAAATTATAGCAGTTAGTACCTTAAAAAAAGGAATAATTTAGTAATAACTCAGAAATGGTTTGTTAATTACTGTTTAGATGTTTACCTGCAAGCAGTAGTCATCTTCTATAACTTAATACCAATATTATTTATTTAGGAACACAAATTAACTAAAAGTTCTTTGATAAAAAATCTATGAAATCATTCAAAGAATTCCTTGATCCAAATATTTTAATTCACAGTAAATGTTATGTAAGGCTTCTAAAGCGGTTAGTAAGGGTTGTTTGAAAAAAAAAATAGCTAAATTAAAACCTGATTTAAGGTTCTTAGTACGGATATGCAAGTAGCTCTGGAGAATTCTCCAGTACTGAGGGTAGTTTTTCCCTTTCACCAACCTATATATGGAAATATAGCAACGTATGCCATAATAAATGATAAATAAATAACTGTTTTGAACGAAGACTTTCCACTGTTAAAAAAGATGGTATGTGGAAGTTGTATGATATGCGCACTACACTATATATTTTTTTAACAATTTATTTATAGTATTTACAACTGTACATAAATACATCAAGCAAATTTGAGGAAATCATAATGGTATGGTGCAAGCATGTAGAGAAACTACCCAATGGTAGCACTCTAAAAACATTTTTACAATATAAGGTCTCGAGGCCATCTTCTTTTCAGACGCCTCGGAGGGTTGTCCGGAATAAAAGAGGAAGCAAGATTAGAAACTAATGGGTTTGAGTGGTTAAGGAGTTTGTAATGGAAGGATTAATATCTGGTTCGGGCTAGATCGGTTACAAATCGAACATTAAGGTCTTTGTGGATGATTTTATTTGTGACAAAATAGGGAGCATTTAGGATTTTACGAAGGATTTTGGATTGTAAGGATTGAATAGGAGAGGAATTCGAAGGTTTAGTGGAGCCCCAAAGCTCAACGCCTTATATCTAGATAGGCCTTATGATTGTCATGTAAATCAGTCTTTTGTAATGAATTGGAAGTTTGGAACGTTTGACTAGTAAGTGCTGTAATAGTCGAAATCGATGTGCACCTGTCTTTTCAGTCTTGTGTGAGGATTCCAGGTTAGTCGTTTGTCCAGATGTAGTCCAAGATAGCGCATCTGTTCAACAGGGGTAAGGGCAACATTATTGAAGTATACTATAGGGCAGTCAGTAGGTTTACGACGTAGGGTAAAGGTAATTTGATGGGATTTTTTGGGATTTACACTATATTAAAAAACAAATTGAGGATTCTTTCTCAATATAATATCTTATTAAGGTTCTTGTGGATTTTTTGTTTACGCTTCAGTTGCTGTTATATTTTCTTTAAAAGTTGTAGGCGTGAATATTGTACATGTTTATTTAAATATTACTCGATGATGATATTACTCCCGAGCTACACCAGTGAGACATATACCCTAACAAGTAATTGACGTCGCTGTTCCATGACTGATCCGGAGACGTCATGACCCAGCGACAGTTCTTCCAGGACATAAAATGAAAAAAAAAATAATAATAATAATTTGTAAAAAAAAACAAAAAGAAGTTTCTTGAAGAAGATGAGGACCGTTATAGGGTAGACATTGATGAAGGAAATGTGAAGAAATCTGTTGAACCGTTCTCCGGAGTCCGTTTGTCCCTTGACAAGCTAAGACGAATCTAGCTGCAACTTTTTTTTGTTTTTCTATTCAGTTTTGATTCTTAGTGGGTTTGTTTTTAGCTACATCCGCTCTTATCCCTCCGGGCCAAGGCGAATTATATCCAACTAAAGCCTGCGTGAGGTCCGATTGTTTCTTCAA
Source organism: Halyomorpha halys (assembly GCF_000696795.3). Classification (NCBI taxonomy): domain Eukaryota; kingdom Metazoa; phylum Arthropoda; class Insecta; order Hemiptera; family Pentatomidae; genus Halyomorpha; species Halyomorpha halys. The sequence continues at coordinate 302,028 of NW_027109758.1, forward strand.
AGAATTTTATTGTATTATACAGTTTAAATCTAAGGGATGCAAAATGTATATTTTTAAAATTTAAAAAAAAAATTTATTTTAAATTCACAATTTATATTTCATACTACTGATATAACTATAATGATCACTTAACCTTTTTTATTGTTGTCAATAAACGAGGAGGTGACAAGCATCATTTTTGCTACCCATGCCTCAACCAAATTGACTCTCTAATATTGACAGAATTATGAAATCATCAACAAATGTATCAATACCGAAACGTAAATTTGGTTCAGGCAGAGATAGAAAGCAAAACAGATTGCTTAGTCATAAAATTATAACATGTACCAACCTACGGAACTCTCAATCCCTCAAATCGTTAATTTCCATTCTGCAACCCTAATTTCATAAAGAATTTATAAATTAATATGTTATAATGTTAATTAATTAATATATTTTTCTAATCTTAATCAATCATAATGATATAGCTATACGCTTATGACTGTTTTAGTTTTTATATCTTGTATTACTAGGTAATATTTAGTTTAGTTTTTAGCAGGCCTGTTTTAATTTTTCTATGATACTCTACTTTTTAACAACTTGATATGATACCTTTTTTTATTTTTTTTCCACTGAAGCTGTGGGTTTCCTATCCTACATTTTCTATGGCGTCCTTTTAGATTATACTATCCTCTTTAAGATCATATTTCATCTCATATTCCTCTTTTTATTTATACCAAGTATTTCTTGTTTTATTACTTATTCGTCTTCTTCATTCCATTTATTTTCAATGTGTACATTTGCTTCATTAAACTTCCTTCAGACTTTCTTCTCCGATGTCCATATAATAGTTTCATTTTCAAAAATCAGTGCATTTTAATTAATGATTATTGTTAAATAATTAGAGATAGATTCAAATTGAGTTGGGATCATCCACAAAAAACAAATATATTTTCACCTCTTGTTTACTTTCGGAGTGGTAGTGAGATGATTACTATCTTATTTCCGAGCCATACTTTAATTTGTTGGACCTTTCAATCGGTAGGTATTGAGTTTTTCAGCAGACTTCCAGATCCTGTACGGATTAGTCTAGATCGAATAATACAACATAATATATATTTGTAAATTTGGTACAGCTCATGAGTTTTTTTTTTGTTAGCTGTTCATGGGTGTTTCCATTTTATTTTTGTGAACTCTCGAGTATCCCCAAAATTTATTATTTTATACTGCTAATTTAGTATTCTTCATCAGTCTCAATATATTCATTGAACAAAAAAACAACACATAATATTTAGATATTATAATATTACAATATTTAGATATTATAATATTCCCTTATTAGTAAGGGAAAGAGAAAAGTCTATTATATTACTTCTGTAACAGAAACCATGACAGATCTCTTTTCGGATTTCCAAGTTTCCTCAAACTCAGTATCTTGTGGCACTGAAGTCTTGTGATATTATCTTGTTTTTTAGGCGATATTGGTTTTTGATCTCTCGCATTGATTCTTCCCTTGATGGAAATTTATTTCATTTGTTTTGATTTATAAAACGCTAAAGCAACCTTGTAAAGAAATATACTTATTTGTTTCGAAAATACAGGACTATTTTTTAAACAATAAAATCATAAAAATTAAAACTATACACGTTACTGTGCGCTTATCACAACTTTCACTACCTCACTATTTTGAATAGAAAAAAATTCATATTTAGGTGAATGGAAATAAAAAGTAATTAATAACCTATACTTTCTATTACTATATATGATAAATATTATTTTTCCTGAATTCTTTCGCTCTCCAAAGATATATTTATTATAGCACTATAATCCTACCGTCCTTAGTTATATTGTCCTATCTACAAAATTACTATTTTTCATTTTTTTTCCAACATCTGAAGACTGCTATGTTCTCCATCTTCTCTAATTACTACCACTCTGATTCTGGCTAACTTAAATTCAACTAACTGCTTCGTAGAGGAAGTGATAGATTTAAATTAAAATGATAAAAAGATTTGGAAAAAATAAATTAAACCACATTTTAAAATTCAGTTAGAACAGTTTAAACGATTCTTACTTTTTTGTTAACATTGAAAAAAAAAATCTCTTGGACAAATTCTTCCATAGTTTATTCACTTCCATTACTGCTAATACTGTGAGATGGTAAATTATTTAAAATAAAAAGTGTAATCATTTTGTATTTATTTATTTATTTAACTACAGCAACAACAATACAAAATAAAGAATGCAATAAGTAAATATGTGGAATGTTTGATTTACACTTGAGAATCTTGAGAAGGAACCGCCCATTGGTGGTAAATTAGAAGGTCCCGGGGCCACCTCCTTTTAAGACGCCTCGGAGGATTATAAGGATTGTTAAGGATAAGAGATTAAGAACTAAGGGGTTAGAATGGATAAGGAGTTTGGAATGAATGAATATTATCATAGTATATAATATATAGTATAGTCAGTTTCTTGTCGTTTCAATCTTGTATGTGGATTCCATGAAAGTCTCTTGTCAAGATGGAGTCCTAAGTATCGAATCTGTTCAACAGGTGTTAGTGGAGTATTTAGAAAGGATACTGTAGGACAGTAGGGTAGAGGTTTACGACGGAGCGTATAGGTGATCTGGTGGGATTTGTCAGGATTTAGTTTAATTCTCCGGTTTTTACACCATTCTTCAATAGATGTTATGTGTGCCTGTAGTGTTTGTGATGCATTAGTTGGGTCGTTATGGCTATATTTAAATTTAAAACAATTACGAATAAAACAGTTAGGTGAATTTAAGTTAGCCGGAATTGGAGTGGTATTTATTATAGTAGATGAATAACATGCAGTCTTCAGAATTTGGAGAAAAATTGTAATTTTGCAGGTAGTGTTTATTTTATCGTAACTAAGGACGGTAGTATTATAGTATTATAATAAATTTATCGTTAGAGGGCAAAAGAATTAAGGAAAAATACCTGTGTTCGAAGGATAAATTGAGAATGAGAAAAAATATAAACCCTCCTGCTGATGGAGAAATCATTGATATAGGAAGAAATGGGTCGGTGAAAGGTTACTTTATGGCTATATCTCTTTCTTGCGCCGAAGTCATCAGAATCATTGACTACGATCTTAACAATCAATAAATATTTTGAGTAAAAAGATTTTCTTCCTCTATCTTTATACCCGTTTCTACTGTTAAACATATATTTATTTTTATCCGTATTAATTTTGAGACCAAGCTCCTTACTAGAGTTTTATTAACAAACAAAACATATAAGTTGATGTATTTACTTATGATTAAAAGTACATGGTATTTTCGGAATATATTATAATTAGAGGAACCATTGAAATCTTAGATTTGAATCTGAGTTTTCAATTAAAATATACCTTTTAAGGTCTACTGAGTCCAAATGAAAAAGCCCACGAAATAGTTTGTGTGTTTTGTTTTTTATGTAAATAAGGGTACCTCAATCATGACTAACAAGTTAGTTGTAGGAAACGCGAATTACATACTAAGATACAGGGAAATTTCCGTTATACTTCACATATCGGAACTGCAAGTTTATTATTACACTTAATCCGCTCCTTCCTCTCTGATAGAACCTTTAAACTAAATCATAACCTAGCCTATTCATCTCTCTTTTCTCAGTCCGCCGGTGTTTCTCAAGATAGTATCTTAGGTTCCATTCTTTATACGGTTTATACAGCTGACATCCCAACCCACCCTAACACTGTCTTAACAACATACGCTGATGACACATGACTACTGTCTGTAAACAACGACCCTAGTAATGCATCACAAACACTACAGACACACATAATATCTATTGAAGAATGGTGTCAAAACTGGAGAATCAAAATAAATCCTCACAAATCCCACCAGATCACCTTTACGCTCCGTCGTAAACCTATACCCTCCTGTCCTACAGTATCCTTTCTAAATACTCCACTAAGAAAGTGCTCGTAGATTCCGATTGCTACAACACTTACTTGACAAACGCTCTAAACTTCCCATTCACTACAAAAAATTAGCATACACTACGATGATCAGACCAATTTGGACATATGGAATTGAGCTCTGGGGCTCCACCAAACAATCAAATTCTTCCCGAATCCAATCGTTACAAACCAAAATCCTACGTAAAATCCTTGATGCTCCTTATTACGTTACAAATTAACTCATTCACAAAGACCTTAACATCCCAGTCGTTGCAGATTCGACCCAAAACAGATATGCGTCTTTTCATTCTAAACTCCTTAACTATCCTAACCCATCATTCTTAATCTTTCATCTTTAACAATCCTTGATAATCGTCCGAGGCCTCTGAAAAGAAGATGGCCACGAGACCTTCTAATTTAAATTAATGTTTGAAGTACCACCAATGGGTGATTCCTTCCCAAGATTTTCAAGTGTATATGAAACATATAACATATTTACCTATTGTATTATTTTGTACAGTTGTAAATTACATTAAATAAATTTTTAAAAAATATAGCCTTAAAGTAACCTTTCGCTGACCCATTTTTTCCTACATCAATGATTTCTCCAGTACCGTCAAAAGCTGGAGATTTTATATTTTTCCTCATTCTCAATATATCCTTCGAACAAAGGAAGACAGGCTTGTCTTTCCCAGTAAGGAATGAAGAGAACCTTATACTATTGACTTGTATAACAGCAATGACATATTTCTTTTTAGCTTTTCAAATATGAAGTTTCATCTAGTTCAAATATGGCTGTTGTGAGGCTGGAGCAAGGACATTTTCCTTGTTAATTTTTAGCCAATTTGTTTCCATTATTTTCTGTCCTAATGACTTCTTTCAATATAAAATAAAATTTTATTATTAATTAGATCATATTATGCAGAAAGGAATCTAAACTACATAGTAACTGTACTAAAAAAAATTAATTTGAAGTTAAATAAAAAAAAAAACAATCGCAAATAAAACTATATCTGTACTATAATGATGGTATATGTTTATTTATTTTTTTATTTAGTGAGTATTCTTATATAAATAGATCCTATCTCAAAGTATATAGAACGTTGAATTTTTTATCGATATGAGGATAACTTTTTTTTTTTTTGGTTAAATCTAAATTATTAAAAATAAAAATATAAATTTACTAAAAATCAATAGCAATGATATAAAAAACGACTTCAAAATCGGAGCTAAAAAATGGAAAAAGCAATATCATATACATTCAATTAATAAAACAATTACAAATTAAATACTAATAATAATATGTATGAAAAGAGTCATTTTATAAAATCTATATAATTATTATGTTAGCCTATAATGGAAATATTTTGGAATAATATTTCCTAACCGAGTTTCTATAATTTGAATCCCCAAAAATGATACCATCAATTGTTTGTGGTTTCATTATGAATATCCAATTACCATTTTCTATTCTTGTCCTCAAACTATTATATATAGGGCATTTAAATAATGTATGATTGTTTTGATGATAAGTTTTGATGATAGATTAATTTAATAACATCTGTATCATGTATCGGGTTGTAAAATAAGTTCTTATCTTTTTTTTACTGATGATTTCAATAAAAACTTCAGATTCTTATAAATATTTTTAATCAATTATATATGACCCATTATGATCTATTACACGTTGCCATCTTTTAGGTAATTTTTTAATTCATCCCCAGTTATCAATCTCTCTAAAAATGGATCATTAACATTGCGTTTCAGGAGGGAATCGCAAATGGATATGCGGTCCAATAAATTATTTTCTGTAAAATTGTGAGGAACCCATATGTCACTTCGAGAAATATATCCTGCAGCCCCCAAATCATTTGAGACACTTGCATGAGATAAGCGTTTATGCGATATTCAGTGTCATAGAAAGAAAGTTGTCTGTGACCAATGCTTGAATTTGGTCATCAACAGTTGAAGGACAACCCGCTTTGCGTCTTCCACGTCAAATTTTCCGGGAATCGAGCAAACCACTTACGGACGGTGCTTTCTCCTGAGGCATCATCGCCATACACACTGCAAATTTTGTTAATCGTCTGTGCAGCGGATTTTCCTTTTCGGAAATAAAAATCATTAAATGACTAAAATGAATTTTTTTCTCTTCCATTTTGAGCAATCAAAATATCACTTAAAGATAAGGAATCTCGGTTGGAACTGATGCATAACAGCACCTTACATAATCCTTTTTTAAAATATGTAAACATTATTTAACAGTAAACATGATTTTATAAACACATAGAGGATTATATTGAAAAACGCTAGGAACTTATTTTACAACACATCTGCCAGACAGTCTCATCTGCATCAACAATGTGGTATATTTGACATTTTCTGGGATTGTATATAACATTCTATATTATTATTTCACATATTTTCGAGATGCATTGTTTTCTAAGTCAGTTCTTAGTTGGTAGAAACTATAGGGTTGGATATGTATAACCAGGCTATAGATATAAATATAGCGTTATTTTCCAAATCAGAGGATTGGTTCCTTTCTGGAGAATGTGGACCAGTTGTGATGTCAATAGTTCAATAGGAAATCATTCCACCTCGCAGATCCGGATGGATTACGTACCTTGCTTTATTATAAACCCACCGTAGGAATTTTTTTTCGTCCTGTCACGGACGTATCTCATCGAAGCATTGCAGTTTTATAGTAATAGTACACCCACGTTCAGAAGTAACGAACCATGAACTGAACTTCTTATCCCAACCGTTCCAAACGATAAAAATAACCGTGACCTTAGTGACACCGATCTGGAACAGGGTAAATAAAACAGGGCATGGCCATGGCTTTCTATATTTATCTGTCAAGTCTCTTGAAAAACATATTCGTGATCTGTAAAGAGAAAATCGATACCTAGAATATTCGATTATTATTATTCTGTGGCCTCATCTTGCTTCATCAATGCCTGCCCAATCTTGCTTGAATAGAGTGGGCTTTAAGATGGCCTACTTTGAACTTTTGATATTATTATGCAAAGTCTCAAGTAAAAACAAAAATTTAAATATTTACATATTACTTAAATAATATAAACAGTTTTATCTTATTAATCATAAGTTTTTCTAATATATATTACTGCAATATGAGTAGATTTGTATACATTTGATTGAATACTCTCTCTAAAAAAATGCTCACTATAAAACTTAACAGTTTTTTTTCATAAAAAAACTTTTTTTTTTTTAATAAAAACAGTTTTATTATGACCTAATCGTTGCTAACGGTGAATCAATAACGAATGCTCTTTTTTAGGAACTCAAAATATGTTAATATTGAAAAAAAAAAATTATTTTATCCCCTAAAATGAAGAAAAGTCAGTAGAAGATTATTAGAAGTTTTACATAATAACATTTTACGTAATACATTATTTTAAAAAACCTGAAGGCACATCCCTTAGTATAAGAAGCCATGTCTCGCATCCATAAAGTAAACAGTGGGTAGGATAATAGTTTTGTAAATTCTAATTTTTTAGGTTTTTGATAGAAGACGCGAGCTAAGTAGTTTTGAAATTGAAAAATGTCAAGCATTTCCCACCTTCAACCTAGCTTTTATTTCTCACCAATTTCGTTTTTTCTAGTCACCGTAGAATCTAAATACTTAAACCTATCTACCTGTTCAAACCGCTTCTTGTCTAAAATAAAACAAATATCTAACCAACCCTTTTGAACTATAAGGTGAAAACTTTAAATTTATCATTAAATTTTAAGATATGAAGTTTACTGGCTTTTATATTCAGTTTTTAACTTTCACTTACCAGTATATGAAGTATATAATCCGAGAAAGTATTGAGATTGTGAAAAAATTTGAATTCCAGTTTTCGATCAGCCTAGTACAAAAACAAAAAGTCGGACGAAACTGAAATATCATATTTAGGAAAAGTATATGCCTGGACTGCCTCTAAAGTATCTGTGATTTTTGGTTTATTTAAAGATATTATCCATTTCACATTCTTAATAGTCATTAAAAATTTATATATATATATATACATGAACCATGAAAGGATTTGATATTTAACTTAAGAAAATAAGGGGAAAAATGTTTTTTCCAGGTTGAAAACACATTTAGACGTCTTATATATCGTTGGAAAGCCAAAGATTTAAGAAAAAATAATATTTAACAAAGAAAGTCAAAGAGTGTAATGGAGAAGGAATAGAAAGGCGTACATAAAAGATGTGTTTAACTAGCGGGAACATGGTAAAGTGGTTTTCCAACTCGGTAGGCTCTTCACGATTCTTTCTCATCATAGTTGTTAAATAAACAATTTCACCTAACCTGTGTATGAACCTTGATAATCCTATAAAATCATTTTTAGTATTTTCAATAACTACATCTGGACAAACGACTAACTAGGAATCCTCACACAAGTCTGAAAAGACAGGAAACTGCACGTTTTGTCTATTATAGCGCTTAATAGACAAACGGTCTAAACTTCCAACTAATTACTAAAGACTGATCTACATGTCTATAATAAGGCCTATCTGGACATTCGGAGTCGAGCTTTGGGCTCCACTAAACCTTCGAATTTTTCTCGTATCCAATCCTTACAATCCAAAATCCTTCATAAAATCCTCGATACTCCTTACTTTGTCACAAATAAAATCGACCATAAAGACCTTAATGTTCCTTATATTACCGATCTAGTCTGAACCAGATATCATTCCTTCTATTAAGGAACCTATTAGTGTCTAACCTTGCTTCCTCTTTCAATCCTACGAGGTGTCTGAAAGGAAGATGGCCTCCAGACCTTATATTGTAAAAATGTTTTTAGAGTGCTACCAATGAGTAGTTTCTCTACATTCTGTATCATACCATTATGATCTAACTTCAAATTTATTAGTTGTATTTAATGTACAGTTGTAAATGTAAATAAATAAATTTAAAAAAAAGTATTTTCAATATCTATTCTATAATAATTAAGCATTTAATGAACCAAGAACAGATGGTTAGTTTTGTAAAATGCTACACTTTATTTTTGGTTATAGTTTCCGTTCTGAAACTAGCCAGGATTAATTTTAAATCAAAGTAGGCTAGTAAGTAAAAGTTGTGTGATGCACGCACTGCACCAGATTTTTAGTATCACTATTACGGTAAATCATGATTAGTAAATGAAGAATTGATTTTTAAATATTTATTTACATAAAAAAATATTTTTTGTCTAAAATCATGTTCATAATATATATAGACATTCTATTTTAGAATTTAGAATAAATACAATAGACAAATTATCTACCCATTATAATAACAGTATTTAAAAAAACTTTGGAAAACCTAAGATAATGTATGAAAAATCTGTTTTCATGATTGTTAACATTTATTGCATTAAAATCTGTAAGTAAGTGAAAGTAAGAAACAACTTTGTACATGTTTTTTTATTAGTTTTGGCAATAAATAGCAACTTATCCCCTTAATATGGCGATTTGGAACTTACTGCTTCTCAGAGAGCTTCAGAATTATATGAAAACTACTATTAGAAATTACAGACATCACATACCTATACATTACCGATTTTCATGGGTCCCAGTGGACTTCTCCGACATTCGAGAAGTCCTGGCTGCCGAGACAGAACTTGAAGAATATAAATATGATGATGGATATGGTGAGGACGGATACGACCGGGTTGTCTAGAATGTTGGCCATCTCGTCTGCAGCCGTGAACTGAGTGCCTCGTAGCTTTCTCCTTACTTTCTCTCCCTTATTTTATTTGCCGATTACTTGGAGGGGGTGAGAGTCATTGAAAGACATATCCGGTTTGGAATCTTAGTAGTCATTCTCTATGATATATTGGTACGGAGGAATTCTCACCGCATGAAATTTTACAATCGACTTCGAAAATTTGAAGATTGATGATAAAATAAACTAAGTAAATAGATAACTAACAGTTATTGCAGACACGATATTCCGATCTTCTCTGTAAAAATCATTTATAAATGGCGAATTATTTCGTTAAATGATCTAAATGGTTTAATCATGTTGGATATTTGAGGCACTGAGTCAGAAAACATGGTAACTAACAAAGTGAAAATTTGTTGGAATAATATTTCTGAATTTTGAGGAAATATAGGGTTGGCAAATAAGTCCTTTCGGTTTTTGTATTCATGTTTAGTTTATAATACGTCACATTTTTCTGATGCAATTAATCCCAACAGAGGATTGTTTATCGTATTTGTAATATGTAAACAGTTATGTCTGTTGACACTTGTTAAGATTAGGTCAGTATTGTATTTGTGATCCAGCTGAGAAGATGGACGGCAATATCATGCATTATAGGCATATTTTGTTTTATTACTTCAAAAAAGAGCGCGTGTGCCAAAATTGGTTTGTCAAGTATCGAGCAGAGGTCCTAGACGTATCACATACAAGCGTAGAAAATCATTTGCAGAAGCTCGGCTACGTTACTAGGCTTGATGTTTGGGTTCCCTACTCTCTGACCGAAGCCAACTTGGCAATATGCATTTCCATTTGCGATTCACTGTGGGAACATTAAGAAAACGATCCATTTCTTAAAAGAATTGTAACATTCCACAAAAGTGGATTGTCTACGATAATGAGGTGCGAAAAAAATCTTGGAGACTCAGCAACGATCCACTTGGAACCATCTAAAGCGGGATTGCACCCAAAGAAGATAATGCTTTTTGTATGGTGGGATTTCCAGGGTGTGATTTTTCATGAGCTGTTGCCAAAAGGTGTATCGATCGATTCCACTCTATACTGCTCACAATTAACAAAATTGGATAAATCGATTCGAAGAAAACGCCCAGAACTGGCCAATCGAAAGGGTGTCGCCTTCCAACATGCCAACTCTAGGCCCCACACTTCGTAAGTCACCAGCAATAAATTGATTGCCCTTCAATGGGGGATCATGGATGGGATCTTTTGCCCCACCCTCCATATTCAGCGGACCTTGCTACTACTACCTCTACTACTAACTACCACTTATTCCGGTCTCTACAAAATTCCTTAAGTGGAAAACGAACAGAGTGTCAGGGAACACCTTGATCACTTTTTCGCTAATAAACCACAGACACTCTATGAACATGGGGTTATTCAGCTGTTGGAGAGATGGGGTAAGGTAATCAAAAATGATGGACATTACATTGTGAATTAAAATAAATATTTTGTACAAAATATACTTAGTTTTCTTTCACCCAAAAAACGAAAGGACTTATTTGCCAATCCTATATTTGGTAATTTGTATTCTAAAAAAAAGCACTATCTTATATCATGCAATTATTTTTAGTTTATTGAAAATAATACCAGCTGCTACTCACAATTTTTTTTTCGTGGATATAAGAACAAATAATAGACAAGGGCTAGTTGCAGAACCATGTTTTTTATTCAAGTATTAGTTCCTATACCTTGGTATATGTTAGATACCATTTTTTACAATGATTGAGTCACTCGGTCGTAATTCATGGTATCTGACATTGTGGTTTGATGTTTTTGTTACCGAGCAAACCTATTTTAACGTAACAGTAAATAAAGCCACTAAGTGAACTGTCAACTATTACCTAAGACAAATGCTCCGTGTTGTAATACTATATACTGTAATGTATACTGTCATAACAGTAAAAACTGCCATGATGGCAACTATCGCACCATTAGCACCAGAGAAATCTCTACAACAGTAGCTGCAATAGTTGTATAATATCTCCATGTAATTTATATTATCTCCAGTATTAGTAGATTTTAAACGTAATTTCAGTACATATATTTATAACTTTTTTTCTTTACTGTTGTAGGCATATGGTTTTTTGTGGGTCTAGATAGTATAAGAGCCCAAGAGGATAAAAAAGGCAGTTATTTCACCCCAATTTTTGATTACTTAAATGAAAACAAGGTATAGTTACTAGTCAAAATTGATGAGTCTGCCAAGTTAGGGGGAATAAATAATAGCGGCTGTTTCAAAACCTTAAAAATAATTAATTCTTCATTCGGATCTCTATATCTTTAGAACTGCCAACAAAAATAGAAAATCTAAGAGAGCATCATTTAAAGTAGAGTAAATTTGCTTCATAGAAATGTTGTAATGGGACGTACTGAAAGATGAGTATAATAGTTAGAGAATTTATTTTGAAAAATCTATATCTCATAAACCATTTGACGTACAGTAGTCTATTAGCACTCAAATTAAAGCTAGTTTAATAAGCTATAAAGTATTTTATGATGTTTACCTTCGTAGGAGTAATAGTTTTCATGAAATTTGTTAAAATAAATTGATTCATAGTTGTTCGGACAAATTTTCATTAGCCAAATTTATATTCACATGTGAACTACTATCATAAAAACTACTACCCCTATGAAGATAAGTGTCAAAAACTACTTTATAGTAAGTTAAATTTCCTTTATTTTGAGTGCTGTCAGACATATGTGCGTCTAATGGGTTTTGAGATATAATTTTTCAAAAATCCAACAATTTATACGAACAACTAGAAATTAACAATTTTTGAGTTTATTTTGTCAGATAACATAAAAACTACTGCTCCAACAAAGATAAACACAGTTGAAATAAATTTCATATTTTTCTCGAGGTGAAATTTAAAAATAAATTCGTTAAATTAAAGCAAAAAAATAATCTCCAATTTTTTTAACGTGTAATTTTTAATTATATTGATCTTTAATACATGATAATTTAATTTAACTTAATACATAATAATTTCTCAGATTTTCCAATTTCCGAGAATAAAGATGACAATACGAGAGTAATGTTAGAACAGCATTTTTGTAGAGGACCATAAAGCCTCAAGTTCCACAATACTTGGCAGACTTCACGTTCCGGAGATTCTGGTGATGGGAAATTCCAGTCATCAGAGATTGTTAACTGTTGTACCTCGTGGGAACCCCTTTCTGGGATAAATAGTACGGGGAAGTGGGACATCCACAAAAGAAGGCTACCTATCACATTTTTTTATAAATTAGTTGAAGAAACCCCTTTAATGACAGATAATAGCAGGCATTTTTCTTTATAGGTCGTGTAATGACTGACGCGGTTGGAGGGTGGAGAGTTAGAAACAAAAGAAAAACTCACGTCTGAAGTCTATTTAAATTTAATTGCTCTATATACAGAAATTTTTGAGCGAATTTAAATGAAGTCTCTATATGAATAATGTTTTAAGTACCAGTATATAAAAAACTGATTCAGATACGATAAGCAACCCGAAGGCTATTTACTAGCAATCAATACTAACTTTTCTGGTTGTTGGAAATGGCATTTAAACCAGATTTTTGGTTCAAAATTAAGGTTGATTTTTTTCTATAGGACATACAATTGAACCACACTTAATGAAGCAGGCTAATAATGCTGGAATAACCTATGTCCCAATTTGTCATTACATTACATTTTTTTTTTTTTTTTTTACAACAAACATTTAGCTACCTAAACAATAGAATAGTTTATAATTCAACGAAAGCATCGGAATAGCGTCGTAGGTCAATAAAGTAGAAAAGAATATATTTTATTTGTGAAAGACATGGTCTTGTACAAATTCATTACATAAGATACAATAATAAAACAAAAGAAAAAGTAGTGCTCCATAACAAAACTATAAACGAAAAATAAAACATATTGGATAATACAAAACTATTAGCATAATATTCATTACTGTATTATATTAAACAAAATAATGAGAATTACTTTAAATAAACCAAAGCGTTATATAAGTAAAGATATTAATTGGGTGTGAAGACTAGATACATGCCACTTACAAAATCAAACTTATGACATGCTAGGTGTATTCATGATATTGTGTTAAATGTAAAATGTTTTACTATGTTAAATGTTATAAGTATATAATTGTGAGCAGCCCTATTTAAAGTCATGTTAAATGATAAATGCATAAGAGCTCCTAGCGGATTTTCTGAGCAACTTGTTTAGTAACCTTTCCTTCCAATACTTCTTGCTATTGTTTACTTTAGTTTTGATTGCAGTATTTTGTTACAAAATGCCTAAAGTAAATGAAAAGTAAAAGTGTGAAAGTTTGGTTACTGATTGTCTTGTTTAAAAACGTCCAAAACAATACTATGACAATAAAAACACAAACTACGAGCAAGTAACCTATCACAAGAAGATCAGCTGGTCTGTTGTGTAACGTCATTCCCCATTTAATAGACCTAATAACAGACTCTCAACTATGTTATATGCTATATCGTTTTAACAAGATAAAAGAAGGAAATGTATATCCAATTAACATAACTTTATCCATTTAAAACGCTTTAACATGTTAAACTAAAGATCATGAATACCCCTAATGTTAAAATGTAAATCAAGAGCCTATTCAATTTACTTTCACTATCAATGTTAAATATATTTTCAATGTTTTGTAGATCGCAAGATACGGATATATATTAAGATATATTGTATATTTTCTTTAAAGTTGGAACAATGTAGGAGGATGTGGTACAAACTTTTATTGAAATACCTTTGCAGAATGGACAGAGTTCATTTGCCTTGAAAGTGATGGTTTTTCTTCCATGGTATAGTTTGATGAGTCCCGTCGGCTGATGCAGCTTAATTTTTTTTAATTTAGCCTAAATGTTAGATATCCTTCAGGTTTGAGTAGATTGAAACTGCAGAGTGATGGGTGTACGGGGTAATGTTTGAGTTCAACACTTTGTTGATGTCAGTTGAGAAGTTGTGGTTCACGATCTCTTCAAGAATATCGCCTTTATGTTTCAATATTCCGTTTTAGAATGAAGCATTGAAGCCATCTCTGTATCCATATTGGTGGGCTATCATATTAACTTGGGAGATCCAGAATTGTATTCTACATGAGGTATTTCTGCATCTAGCATCCTTAGTCTGTTGAAACATAGTTTTAGGAGTCTCTTTTTTAACACCAATGACAGTTTAGACCAATAGCTGTAGGTGACATAAAGTTCATCAATAATAAAATGAAATAGGAGAATGGTATTATTTGGTCTGTAATGTACAAATTCGAAATTATCACTTACAATTACCATATATTACAGCCCATGATTAAATAGTTGATATCCCGTGTTCCAGTATGATATAATAGTAGCTTTATAATATAATATTGATGTCCTTTCCTTATGATGTGACAAAGTATGCGAAACATTATAATATATGCATATCATCATGATAATGTATATTCTTCATAATATGATAAACATAACAAATTTATATAATATTCTTATATACTTGGTTATAAATGGAATTTCTTAAATTTTTTCCTTTTAAATTTTCTATTCACGTATATTCCTTTCAGAAAAAAATCTCTGACTACCTCATAAATCTATGTAGCTTCCTCATAATATATATTGCGTATAAATGTAATATATGTATATATTAAACAAATTTGTAGTGGAAACAAACCCCACACTAAAAAATATTACCTTGTTATTTTATTTTATATTTTTTTAAGGCAATCAATAGCGAAGGTGATGTTTGCTTATTTATCTACAGGTGACCAACCTATTCTAACCATAGTGGAGGGTCAAGTTCTTCATTTCGTGGGACCACCACTTAATGAAAAAGTCAACGCCCTTAGGCTGGATTCGCATCTAAGTTACAGTTACAGTTACAGTAAGTTACAGACGGTCCAAATATCTTTTAATATTTTTTGTTCCGACATGGTGGTATAAATTATTATTTTTGACAATTATTGCCATGAAATTGAAATGTACATTTCTTTTATATATTTAGATTTATTTAAATTAAGATGGACATATCGCCTTTTTAATATAAAAAGCCCTAATTATCAATGAAAGGCTAGTTAAACTTCACCAAATTCTTTACTCATTATATAAAGTTTTATAAAACATACAAAAAAGTCTGACAAGGGCATTGGTCAATAAAACGTTCTTACTGTTTTTAATTTTTTTTTTTTAATTTTTTTTTTTTTTTTTTGTGACAGATGCTTTTTCTGGAAATTAAAATTGTTTTCTAGATTTTTATTGGGTAAGTAATACTCTATATTTTTAAAGAAATGATTGTCGCTGGAGAATAATGTTGCACTGTGTGTGTTTTTTAATTATATATAGGATTATATATTTTAGATTATATACTTTATATCTTAGCAATTTTTTGTATACTGATAAATTCTGTCTGTTACATACCATCTATAATTTTTGAAAGTTCTATTTAATCATAGAGATTTTATTGATATATGTGCATTTTTTTATATTTTCCAATATATATGTCAGGTATTCTACTGTTTTGATTTCCTATTTCTTTATTTACTATATATAGTTTATATTTATTTAGGAATCTTATGTTTTTTATGTAATAAATTTTTAATTATTTTGTGCTCAAAAAAGCATTTTATGACAAATGTTTTTTCTGGAAATTAAAATTGTTTTCTATATTTTTATTTGTTAGGTAATTCTTTATATTTTAAAGTAAATGAATCGTTTGAAAATACAATTGTTAAAATATACGTGTATGCAAGAAGGTCTTCGCAAAAGTGAAAATAGTTTATGAAATTAGATCAATTTTTTATTATACCAATCCTATTCTGATTCCCTAACTTCCTCCTATATTTAATCAAATCGGAGGAATTGTTTTTTTTTTTCAAATATATGAGATCATGGAAAATAAGTTTGTGCTTGTGTAAGCAATAGAAGTTTCAGATTTTTACATTACATTTCTTCCCTTAGAGTGCTCGTCATTCTGCTCTGTTCATAAAAACGGTTCCAAAAGAGTTCATAAAGGTTCCTAGATATCATCGATTACAGTTACAAGATCAATAAATATTTTTTTATAACTATCTGTACCTGAATGATAGAGCTTCAGAACTGACGAAACGGTGAAATTGTCAATAATTATTTGTTAGTCGTCAATAATTTCACAATTTCTTTGAGAACCGTAGATTTGTTTCTGGAACAAGTAGACAACAGTGAACTTCATTTTGGCAAAAATTTTATTTGGCCATATTTTCCTACAAAACTATGATAATTATATACTAAATAATTCAACAACACTATCCAAATTATAGTCTCAAAACATTTATTTCATTCACATGTCCAACGTTTCGGCCAATTCGGCCATCTTCAGG
>NW_027109758.1:320087-328154 GCF_000696795.3 Halyomorpha halys
ATTTCCCAAATTTTGTAGATTAATTTTTTTGGGTAAAAATTTTTTAGGAACATATTAATTATCTTACTTTTTATTATATGTAACCTACTATCATCTGTTATTTCAATTGCTTTTTTAATATAATTATTTATTACATTGTATTTCATGTGATAAGGGTGGCAAGGGGTGATAATTATAGTTCTTGGAACATTAGAACTGATTCCTTTTGTTATGTCAGTTAAACTTTCATTGTCTATTCAGATTTTATTTTTTACCTATTCTAAACCCGGTTATTCCGCTATAAATTCAGCAATTGCTTAAGCCGCGTTGATTCATTAATGCAGTGTGGTTGTTATTGATGAATATTTGATATTGAATCCTAATATTTGATATTAGGAAGTTAGAATGTTATCTGTGCTTTTTTTAATATCCTCATGGTGTTTCTTCGTCTAAAGGCCAAATGTCATCGATAAATCAATAGATAATGGCATACGAGTACCAATAGATGGTAAGAGGAAACAATCAGTTGGACAATTATGAAAAGTCAGACTACAGTAGTTCATCAAAACACGTTTTTACTAACTTATGGTAAACCTATAGTACAAGAGCCGGGAAGAAAAAAAGGCAGTTATCTCGCCCCAATTTTTGATTACGAGTCAATATTGATGAGTCTGCCAAGTATAGGTAGGGGGATTAAAAATGGCAGCTGTTTCAAAACCTTAAAAAAAAAATTGATTTTTCATTAGGAGCTCTATGACTTAAAAACTAGCAATAACACTCTAAATTTACTACAAAATAGTTTATCATGTTTATCTTTGTAGGAGTAGTAGAGTTCATGATATTCGACAAAATAAACTAAAAAAATGTTAATATCTAGCTGTTCATATAAAATGTTGGATTTTTGAAAAAATATATCTCAAGACCCATAAGACGCACATACGTCTGCCAGCACTCAAAATAAAGGAAATTTAACTTACTAAAAAAGTAGTTACGTCATAAACTACTTTATAGCTCATTAAACTAGCTTTAATCTGAATGCTAATCTCTGCCATCTGTACATCAAATGGTTTTTGAGATATAGATTTTTAAAATAAATTTACTAACTACTGATTTTTCAGAACTTTCCATACAACATTTTTATAAAACGTTGCTTTTTAAAAGGCTATATCTCGAGATCTATTGAACGTAAATAGCTCTGTTAGAGATTACCTTTTAGCAAATTGACTCTACTTTAAATGATGCTCTCCTAGATTTTCTATTGTTGTTGGTAGTTGTAAATATATAGAGCTCCGAATAAAAAATTAATTATTTTTACGTTTTGAAACAGCCATCATTCCCCCCCCCCTACTTATACTTTGCAGACTCATCAATTTTGACTAATAATTATACATAGTTTTCAATTAAGTAATCAAACATTGAGGTGAAATAACTTTTTTTTCTCCTCTTGGGCTCTTGTACTAACACTAGAGACTTTTATCTGCGCCCATCAGTACCTTTGAAAATAGCTAACAAAAAAAAAAGCCTTAAATTTGTTATTATACTTTATCTAATAAATTAAAGCAATAATACAGTATCTTGACGATGGTAATCAATGAACTCACTGATGATTGGCAAAAGACGGTTAATCAGGAACGGCAAACTGAAGCCTGACCCAGCAAAACCGTTAGCGCACTTCCTAACCGCACTTAGATAGCCTCTACTTAAAACCGGTATCAGCCGCGAAAAAAGTCTGATAGCCCGTCACGGTAATTTGATAGGACGACTAACTTAATCAAGGGGATGATTCCTTCTTCGGCTCGGGGTCAGTTAGGTCGAGGACCTACTGTAATGAGGGGAGGAGGGGGTAGCTCTGTGTTTGTAGTTCGTCGGGGAGAGGAGAAGTGGCCGTAGTAGTACAAGAGCCCAGGAGGAGAAAAAAGGAAGTTATCTCACCCCAATTTCTGATTACTTTAATGAAAACTATGTATAATTAATAGTCTAAATTGATGAGTCTGCCAAGTATAGGTAGGGGGAATAAAAAATGACAGCTGCTTTAAAGCGATAAAAAAACTAACTTTTCATTCGGAGCTCTATATCTTAAAAAGTAGGAACAGCACAAGAAAATCTAAAGGAACGTCATTTAAAGAAGAGTAAATTTGCTAAAATATGAGCCCTAATAGAGTTTTTACGTTAAATAGTTTTCGAGATATAGCTTTTTAAAAAGCAACATTTCATAAAAATGTTGTATGGGACGTACTAAAAGACTAGTTAGTTAAGACTAGTTAGTGAATTTATTTTGAAATATTATATCTCAAAAACCATTTGACGTACAGATGTCTATTAGCACTCAAATTAAAGCTATTTTAATGAGCTATAAAAATCATAAATGATGTTTATCTTCGTAGGAGTAATAGTTTACATAAAATTTGCTAAAATAAATTGATTTATAGTTGTTCGGACAAATTTTCATTTGCCAAATTTATATTCATATGTGAATATCATAAAAACTACTACCACTACGAAGATAAGTGTCATAAACTACTTTATAGTAAGTTAAATTTAATTTATTTTAAGTGTTGGCAGACATATGTGCGTCTTATGGATCTAGAGATATATTTTTTCAAAAATCCAACATTTTATATGAACAACTATAAATTAACATTTTGTGAGTTTATTTTGTCAGATAACATAAAAACTACTGCTCCAACAAAGATAAACATAATTAACTATTTTGTAGTAGCTTTAATTTGAGCGCTAGCTGATATCAGTACGTCCAATGGTTTCTGAAATTAAGTTTTTCAAAACTCAAACTTATTTTCCGAACAACTATAAATCAATTTTTTTTAGGAAATATTATGAAAAAAGCTATTCCTACGAAGGTAAAGGCCATAAACTACTTATTATATTACGTTAAACTAGCTTTAATTTGAGTGCTAATATCCATCTATACGTCACATAGTTCCTGAGATATTGATTTCTTAAAATAAATTAACTAAGTACTTATCTTTGAGCAGATTTTTAAAAAATATTGCTTTCTAGAAAAATGTATCTCGCGAACTATTGGACGTGAATAGCTATAGATTAGGGTTCACATTTCAGAAAATTTACTCTTCTTTAAATAATGTACTTTTAGATTTTCTAGTGTAGTTGGTAGTTTTAATAATAACTGCCTTTATTTCTTCCCGCCTCTTATACTATGTGGGATACTACTATAATACTATGTGACTACGCCTCTTATACATCCCTTGCATCTGCCTGTTGAATATTAATAAAAAAATAATGAGGATAAATCTTTGAACCCCATTAAGCCTAATTGTTATTTATTGCTATTTACTACTGTATTTACATACAAACACATATTTATTTAAATTTGATGTAAGTTCGAAATGAAGTGATCCTGGCGTGTAGAGAAACACCTTTAGTAGCATTCTAATGGCCTATATTACCATCGTCTCGGGGCCATATACTATTCAGGCGCCTCGGAGGATTGTCAGGAATGGAAAAAAGAAACAACGTTAGAAATTAGTGGGTTTGTGTGGTTAGGGAGTTTAAAATAGAAGGAATGATATCTGGTTCGGGCTAGATCGGTATTTATCGGTATATCGGTATACCTAATCGTCCTCCAAGGCGAAGATGACCTCGAGATCTGCTCCTCTAGAAATATTATTGGAGTTCTATCAATGGGTAGATTTTTCACATGTTTGTATCATGTCATTATATCACCTACAGCAAATTTACTTGTTGTATATATTTTTATACAGTTGTAAATAACAATAAATCAATCTAAAAAAACCTTGTAGGACTCTAGGTTGTCATTCAAAGTTCTGCTATTCCCAGTATTTTTTATAACTGATGTTCATTTTGGGGCTTCCTTCTGTATCTACAATAAAAAATGCAACACTTCATGACAATTACAAAAAGCATTTATTATTAAGAGGTCATTAATTAATTTTTTGAAAATATATTTTTATTTGGAAAAAGTTGATACTTGGTTGATTAAGTTAAAACCAATTTTTAAATAACCTTATTGTTAATTAAAGTCTAAAAGACTATAAGAACATCACTTTTTATTTTAAGAACATATCTTTCACCATCAGCAGTCTTAATTTAGTTTAGAACCGCATTGTCAGCGAACTCTATTAGACTTCTGTTGAGTTATTTATATTTTCAAAATAGAGAAGTTCTCATTGAACTTATTCAGAAGCACAGAAATTATTACATTAATATTTTCCAGGTCTGTCATGTATTTTATTGTATTATTTAGATTTTCAGTTAATGTTTATTGTTTATAAGAGCTTTCTACTAAAAATATTCTTGATTTTACACAATAATCTGGATATTCAAATTTCTTTTTTCCACTTGATGTTGCACTGTTTTTTTTTTATTACATATAGGCTTATTCTTATCCTACCAATTGTTAGGATTAGTATATCCTCATAAATTCTGTCTGTTACATATGGTCCATAATTTTTTGTATATTCATTTTTTTATATTTTGGAATATATATGTTAGGTATTCTACTGTTTTGATTTCCTATTTCTTTATTTACTATATATAGTTTATATTTATTTAGGAATCATATATTTCTTATATGATAAGTTTTTAATTTTGAAAAATGTGTAAAATAAATACCTTTTATTATTGAGTAAATATTATTTGTTAATTTTAGGACTTTATTTATAAAATGTCGATAAAGTTAATTTTCATGTATTGTGGATAACTTGAAAAATGTTACTAGCTTTTTCTTTCTTTATCCTATCTGTGATCAAATTTCCATTTTCTCTGATTGTTCTCGTTGCCAAATATTTATTTGAGTTATTGTTTCCTATCCATAAATTTAATTTTATAATTGCAATTATTCAAATTATTAATCTACATATATTACATACAATGTAGGTTGTGTTTGTTTATCTTTAATTATGATTGATGATAATTCATTCATGAATATTCCAGCTACTATCTTTTTTCATTCGCCAAATGAAGGGCGAAATCGGTAAAAATCAAAACAACTATTTTCAATTCATTATTTTTAATTTTATGTGTAGATTTTAATTTTTTGTTTCGATATATGATTTTATTTTCTTCCAGTTATTCTTTATCATTTTTATTGCTATTTTTAGTGGTACGTTGGGGAATAGGGATACTAGATTAAAACTTTTAATTTTATTTTTTAATTGTATTTCATATTTAACATTTTTGGGTTATTATTGTTATTGCTTAAATTATCTAAGCTTCTGTATAACCAAGAAATTAAAAATTCTTTATAATTATTTACTAATTAACCAACAATTAAAATATAAATATAAGAATTACAAATATTTCTTCTTAATAAATTATAGTTAATAAACATGAAAATATAAACTTTAACAGAAACTTCAATAGTTTTCAGAAAATATGGTAGAAACATATACAAACAATAGAAACATTAAATATTATGTAAGTCTCAATCTAAACCAAAGGATAGGTGAGGTTGAAAGATGATTTTGTAAAAAAAAAGTTTTATACTCAGTTAATTAGTTAATTAAGAATAAGGTAGTTTAAAAATATTTTTTGAATTACTTAAAGAATTATAAGAAATATATAGATTAAACAATCATTTATGTATAATAATAATAATATTTTTGACTAATTTTTATAGTGTTAAAATATAGATTTTCGATGAACAAGAAGTTCCAAACGTTACTGTAGTGCAAAACACTTATGTATATTATAAAATGTTGATAAGGTTTTGTTATTTTTTAATGTTAAATAAAAACAATGTGGGATAAATCTAATATTGACATTATATAATATTTATTTAACTTAATGCATTATTTTAGAAAGGCAGAGAGGTAACGGCATCGAATTAGAAAATATTTTTGAATATATTTGGACGTTACCGCGAATATTACTCGCACAATTCCTCCTAATATAAAATCAATTTGTGTGTTTATAAGTACTTTGGATCATAAATTTGGTCATTTTAAGGTACTTTGACCCATATTGGTTTCTAATTAATTTTACTATGTCATCGAGCCCACATTGTTGTTAAAAGCGTAAAAATTTTATTTTTTAGTTTTTCAGTATCGTTCCTAAGTTTTATTTACAATTTAGATGTCGTGAGCTTAAAACCAGAAATTTTGAGCAGCTTTCTAATACATGGCGCAAGAGTCCGATAGCGAAGAAATTTTAATTTTTCCAATCGATGCAATGAAGTTCTATAACTAAAGAAAAAAAATTTATATGGGAGTAAATATCGTGACACGAAATAAAACAGAAGTGTTAGGAAGGCAACGCTGATCATATCTTGCAGAACTATCTTTATAATAGGAGAGTAGGAGCTTACAGTAGATCAACACTCTCATAATCTCCTATTTATTATTATTTTAATCTATTTACTTTATCCTAATTTTTTTTATTTATAATATTGTTAATTAGACTATTCCTCCCCATAATCAATTGTTAACAAAAAATGTATCTCTAACAATAACCAGAACGATCTGGTATTAAATAAATTAAAAAAAGTTAATTATTTCATTTCCAGAATGTTCGCTGAAGATAAAATAATATTTTTAAATAAATAATTTAATTTTTATCCATTTTAGTCTCAACACATTTTATTTTTCTTCAAAGTCCGACGTTTCGGCCAATCTGGCCATCCTCAGGTACAATCTACTTAATACAATTTTGGAACTAATTGATTTAAAAACTCAACTTCATGCAGACTATTCTGCCTAGGTCAAAACAACAATTTCTAATTAGTCAATTTTCACGTTAAAAACAAGAATTAAAATTCATATATCACAGACACTATTTGTTAAATCTTGATCACAACATTAACGTGCAAATTGACTAATTAGAAATTGTTGTTTTGACCTAGGCAGAATAGCCTGCATGAAGTTGAGTTTTTAAATCATTTAGTTCCAAAATTGTATTAAGTAGATTTTACCTGAGGATGGCCGGATTGGCCGAAACGTCGGACTTGTAAGAAAAATAAAATGTGTTGAGACTAAAATAGATAGAAATTAAATTATTTATTTTAACAAAATTAACCAGTCTCAAGAAAGTGTTTAAGATTTTTAATTAAATTATAATTTTTAAAAAGAAGGGATCAAATTGGTTATGAAATATTAAGATATATAAGAACAGAAAATAAACCCTTCGACATAAATAATTTGAGGATGACGAACACCGCCTACTAAAAAAAAAGATAATTTTAGTTTATAGAATAATTTTATATCATCCATACAGGGAAAGGTTACAGCCTTAAATGTTCGGATTGAAATTCTAATTGATACCTATAATTTTGTATTATTTTTTTATTTGAAAATAAAATATGTCGAGACTAAAATGAATACAAATTAAATTATTTATTTAAACAACATTAACCAGTCTCAAGAAAGTGTTTAAGATTATAAATAAAATAAAATAATATATTAATAATGCCTTTTTTTTCTTTTTTTATCACATAGTAACATTCTTGAATTTGTATTTGTTTTTTTAATGATAAATATATCTTTTTTTAGCCTTTAAACTCATAAATCATTATTTTACTTCAGAAATATTCAAGTAATGTTGAACAACAAATTTTAACCGTATAGAAGAAACTTAAGAATTCCAACATGAGCAACTTATACATATTTTTACGCATTTATAACATTCAAATTCAGCTTGGAGATATTGAACTAATTTAATTACCTTCAATTTCGCAAAGAAGGAAAGCAAGAATCAAGAAGATCCCAGCGTCTGAGTAATGTGAAAACGCTTCGGAAAAGCGTAAAATTCATGGACGCTCCAACATCAATGATAAGTGCCGTTACTATCTACTAATTAGTTATTTGTAATATGGATGAATCAATCATATAATCGGAAAGTATGCTTTAGTATCCAGGATTACATGCCATTCAGTTCATCAAGAAACTAAAACCATCTAAACTATTCGTTATATGAGCAATCCAGAACTTTCGGTGCGTTATTATTTCCTAATTTTCCGGCTGAAAACGAAATAAAGAAAAAACCGTTAATCTTTACTAGACGGTGAGGAGGCGCTTTCCAATTATTGGTGGTCCAATGCCTACCCCTAACGGTCCTATATTAAGTATATATTATTATGTATAATTAAATTTTATA
>NW_027109758.1:328208-330369 GCF_000696795.3 Halyomorpha halys
CGGTCGTGTATATTAATCAATGGAAAATTCTAGTAATAACATTACACAATCAAAATAAAAAAATTAATTGCAAAGTAATTTCAATATATTATATTACGTAATTTCCATAACTAAATAAAAACCAAAATCTTAGAAATTTGTGTTAAAAAGGGACAATTTACGAATAAATAAGTTCACAATTAATATTTTAGGCGAGTCAGATTGTAAACTGCAAGGACTGACGTCACAGTACACAGAGCTGTATCAAAAACGGCTTGTTGATAGATAATTGATATCCTTAAGATTACCTGATAATATTATCATTTTATAATTTCCTTAATAGTTATTCCTGTTGCTTCTCACTTTCTGACTAAATAGGCTGCTTGGTATGCTTTTCATTGGCCAAGATTTCGTGGTCGTACGAAGTCCAGACCAAATCTAAAGTTGTTGTATCTTCTATTTCACTCTACGAGCATTAGTGACAAATCAATCCATGATTGAGGACTATTTCATTCAATGTGGTGTTCCCAGTCCTTTCCTCCAATAATTGAAGCAGAATTTAAGAATGAACGATCCCCATGAATGAAGATGAAGAATGTGGTTGATTAGTGTGGTCACACAAGGTCAGTACTTGTAGGCTGAGTGTACCATGTCTTGCATTCCAGTGAACGGACTAATTATCGAATCGATCGGCTGCTTGTGTCAGCCAGATATTACCCATAACATTGGTTGGTTAATAATTCATAAAATATTAATGTGTTATCGCCATAATGATAACTGATAATAATGTATCATCAACAAAATGATGATATATGATACACTGATGTGGATTATGGAGATTAAAGTTTGAAAGCTTCATTTTGATCATCTTGTTAAATAAAAGCAATATTAAGGTAGAATAGTATACTTTTTACGAATTTAACAAAATATTTTTCTAGCAATGACTATTAGGTGATATTTCATAAAACCGGAAAGACCTTTACTCTGAATAGATCATAGAAAACCACTTAGAAGAATTTAGAACGTTCTACGCTCTACGAACTTAACTACTACAAGCTTTAGATTTTAGATGCATTAAAGAAATAAGAAGGTTAAAAACCTCTTTCTTAATTCAAGAGGAAAAGAAGGACAATTACTGAATACGGAGAACCGTCAACCGCCGTTATAATAATGCTCCCGGGATGTAACTAAATATTTCTTTGCTTTAAATAGCTTTTAAAATGCAAATTACGTTTTGGGTTTTAGAAAAATAGTTTTTAGGCTTGGGAGAACCCGTTACGATTATCTCGTAATGGTTCCGATTACCATATTTAGGTCGCGAATCCAGTTTGAGCCTCTTTTTAACTGTCTCTCCTCTACTGTTATATTTTATCGTTTGTTATTTTTAGAAGTCTATAAATATCTTAACAATCTATAAATTTCTAATATACATATTTGGCTATGTCATCCTTCTGTAAGGAACCTCCGAAACGTTTCCTGATATTGTTTTAGACTTTAAGTCGTGTGGCATTGACTATATTATGTAATAAAAGTTATATTTCGGGAAACTTCTGGGTTTGAAGTAAACAAAATAGATCAAAAGTTGAGTCAATGAAAAACCTTTATTTACTCGTATCTTAATTAAATTATCCTAATTTCAAATTGTTTTTCAATTTAACAAAACGTAATTCTGTTTTTTAGTGGCGTCTATCTAGATCTAATATGCCTCAATGTTGTTTTTATTTAGGAAAAAACACTTTTTTTTTTTTTGTAAATGGTAGACCCTGCTACATTTAATGGATATAGATAAAGTGTAAATGTTTACAGTTTTTAAATTAAAAAAAAAATTATAAGCACAGGTATTAACAAAATAATAAAATTCGGAGTTTCAGGAGATTCCTGAGTGTTTACCCTACACATGTCATCAGAATGGAATATATTTCAGGTGTGCAATATATTTCATAGTTTTAATACACTATAAATGACCATCTGTTTTATTTCTTAAAATGTTTCTATTTCTACTTTTTTCTTTTAATTAAATATCAAATTCTTGCATTGTTCATATTTATCCCTTCCTTATTACTACTAACAAGAAGAGATAGTTAATATATAATTGATATATTTCCAATCATTTTAAATTATCAGACATTTCAATAAATAATAGGTTTTATTATCAATACAAATAAACATATTTTATAAACAA
>NW_027109758.1:330419-334643 GCF_000696795.3 Halyomorpha halys
GATTATGGGAGGTTTATTTAATTTAACGGAAAGAGGAAATAGGTAGGTGTACTTGAACAATCCAATACAAAAGTACATAAAATGATTTATTAAGATATTTCTGATTTGTCAGTTGTAGTAGGCGTTGTAGCAGATTCGGAGGTGGTGGGCAGGGGTTGTTCGGTCTTAATAGTGTGGTTCTCAATTTCTGCCAGCTCTTGCATAGCTACCTCTAGCGCTGCTTGGATCATCGCCGTCTTGTTGCCCTCTGGAGACTCGAACTCAGGAGGCGGTGTCGCCTCTGGAGCGTACCTGGAGAAGAGGTTCACCAAAGAGGGTACCGAAGCCATCGCCTCGCCCATCTTCGGCAACCAGAGAATAAGAACATCCTCGAACTGGGCGTGGACGTTGACTTCCCCTTCTTGCCGCTGGTCGTATACTACGGGGGCGGCCGATAGACAGCCAACGAAGAGGAGTAGAGCGATGAGCGGAAGCATCTCGGCGACTGAGATCCCCTCACTCCATAAACAGTTATAAGGGCACCTGAGCCGGACTAGAACCTGTAATGCAAAGCAGGTTTGCTGTGTCATTAACGGGACCCAGCAAAATTATTTTCTTTTCTCCGTTACACTAACATCTGTTCCATTCCGAATGGCCAATCTATTTACTCGGAAATTGAATTGGCGTTGTGTAGTTATCAAAGATGATTGTAGCATGATGAATTTGAAGAATCGAACAGTAAATGCTAATGGAAGAATACACTTGAGGAGTTGAAATAACATGTCCAAAAAAGAAATAATTTGAATGTACAGGTTCCGCAACCCGGAAGGCAAGGCCTCTTCATGAAGGGGTCATATTATCTCTGGCCTCCCCCCCCCCCCACTCACAATATTTCATCGTCGATTACTTAAAAATAATCCCTAAAAAGGTCAATAAATTGAAGAACTGGAGACCTGGCTACACTACACTTCAGACCTGGCTACACCTTTATTTATGGCGTTATATGTCCTCTCCCTCCTAATACTGTTATCATGTTATATTAATCTTCGCTCCCTTAAATATCTATACCTGGCCTCTATACCTGGAATTAATATTAAGAGAGAAAAACTTGAAACTTGAGAGTAATGTTAAATTGGTTTTCTACTGGTAACCGATCGTTAATATTTAAATATAATAAATAATTAATATTTATTAGATGTTTCAGTATTCACCAATCTACCTCATTGCTCCACACATTGGCTGGTAGTCACACGTAATAGTTAACTAAACAAAACATCTTTCATCATATGGTTAAAATCATAGTATTTGAAAGTTTCTAAACAAAATTAAAATTTAAATCAACAAATTTAATTTTTAAACTATCTTACTTTCATGATTTCCTATTTTCCTATGATTAGTATGAATAGTAACTTTTCAAAACAGTTAGGCAGGATTGAGATATTCTATATTTTGTTCAGAAGAGGTTTTTTATTAAATTGTTACTGTTGGAAATTATTAATTGTAACTGTTAAGGAGACTAAAAGTCTTGCTGGGTAATATGAGCACGCTTTAGTAAAACATCTCTTAAAAATATATCACTGGGGAATGAAATTCGTCCACTAACTGAAAGTGTCTGTTTATGGGGAAAAAAATGCAAGATACTAACCCGACTAAAATCTAGAACAGCATAAGAAATAAAATAATTAAAAAGAAAAAGAAAAGAGTTAAACTTGGAAAATGCAATAAAATACACAAAGAGTGATTTAATTTTTTATAATTGTACATGCATGTATACCTATGATCAACACCTCACATTCATAATTAAACAAAAAATACCTGGTAAGTTATTAAGTTTAAATTTTAAGTACTAAATGAATTGTAAAATGTTTTATACGGTGCTCTGTAATAAATAAATTCTCTTTTGCCAAATATCCCTGACATAAATATTTATTTTATTTTTAGATTAGTCTCTAACCCCGTCGGCATTTATTAATGCTCTATCTCCACTCAAAGTTTTGTATTCAATATCGTTTCGAGCTTTATATTTGTCCAATCCATCGCTTCACGATTTTGATTTAGTTTTGCTAAATTTTTGGTCATGTCCAATACCTTTTCTCTTATCAAAGGTCCTCTATTTTGGACGTCCTTCCTCAACAAAATTACTCATAAACGGTCAACTCGAAAACCACCCGTTTACATGAAATGTTTATTAAAATTATTAGCTGCGAATGAAGAAATCTAAGATTGTTTGTTTTTCTCCTAGCCACAGATATCAACAAGCGTTTCCAGCTTGTTTGTGTTGTGGTTAGACAAAAAAGAAAAACTAAAATGCGTTTTTTAACAAGTGGAGATGCGAATGGCCTCAAGCTAAGGATCAGAGACAGTGCTATTAAAGATCCCAAGAAGTGCTGACCACATCGAATCACCGCTCACCGCAGACGCAGAAGGTCCGTGACCGTGGCTGGGGGAGCAACGAACGAACGCCTGCAATGTTCAGATGACTAAACCCGTAATACTCTTAGCACTAGCGGGCGGGGCATCCGTGAGGCGCTAGAAATTCAGTTATCCTCTGTAATGTATCAATTAAAAAATTGTAAAGTTTTATAATAAAATAAACTTTATTCAACTAATAGAAACGACATTATAGAGAATAATATGTATGACCGATTTATAAAAAAAAATTAAAAATAAAATATAACGACCACAGGAGATGAACACGTCATCTCACGTTTTCCTAAATGTCAGAAAAAAATCTAAGTTTCGGAGCTTTCCTTCATCATCAGGATGAACAACAGAATATCAATTATAATGATGTAATAAACAAATAACAGTGGCTATAGTACCTAATCAATCAAATATATTCTTAAAAAATGAAATAACTATTAGAAACTAAATTCATAACATTGTTTAAAAACAAGGAAAGATTCCTAGTAATAACATAACAGTGTTGGTAGAGGGGAAGCTTTATAGTGAAATATGTTAGTGGTCTGAGACCAGCCAGTTCAGTGTAATAGTAAAAGTAAAATAATTTCAAATAGTGTATATTATCAAATATTTTAATTAGGGACAAAGTACCTAATACAATTTTTAAAAAAATAGTAAAATAAAGGAATAAACTGATGTAGAGTTTTAACAAAGAAAGAGACAAAAACAAGGTATATTTGAGTTTATCTGTTTCTGCGATTACTTATCCTACGCACTTAATTTGGAAATAAAACGAGAATTAAGACTTAAAACAACAATTGATTAATTAGTATATATATTTTTTTCTTATTTTTATCGTTAATAAACTTTTATTATATTTATTAAATATATTTTTCCTTATCATTTGATTATTTTTTGCTTCTTTCTTCACTTTCGTATTAGGCGGTGCACTAATACATACATAATAAAGCACTAATACCTATTGTCTTTAATTGTGGTAAATTGTATTATTATTATTCAATATAAACAAAATCAACCACCAATTTAGAAAGTAAAATAATAGTAATTTCGAATCCCAAAGCTCATCACATTTTTTTATTCTTAAATACAAAGTTTACAGTAATAAACCAAAAATCAGCATGAACATACGCTATCATTTAGAGCTAGACAATAAAAGCACAATTATAATAATTATTATCATTAATTGTTACTGTTAAAAATTGATAAAATGTAAATATAGTATAATATTTATCCTTTCGGAAATATAATTTATCTGGTAGAAACAGAAGTTGTAATTCTCTTGTGAAGGAGAAAAGGAGTGATTTGGATATGCAGGAAATCTGAGGAATATTAGGAAGGAGAGAATTTCAAAGGCAATCGGAGCATGAGAGGAAAGTTAGAATATTTCGGTCCTGTGAAAGGGGTTATAAAGGTCAGAACCGCGGGATCTTGTTAAATTTGAATGGACTTAATATTTGGTTCATTGGAAATTATAGATATAGGAAGAACTTTTTAAAGTTAAAAAAAAACAGTGATATGAAAAAAAAATAAGTTAAAGATTTATTGAACAACTGTCTCTTAGACAAAATTTAGATTTATTTATAATAGATTTATTTATTGATAGATATTAAAATCTGCCACACAGTTGTGGACAATAGGTAATAGTGATGAATGATCTCATACATACTAAAATAAAATAAAAAATATTTTTAAAAAAAGTCTCTTAAAATATATACAAACAAAAGAATAAACAAGATGAAGATAATCAAACTATCTGTATGAAAAATAAATAAATAAAATAACATAATGATAAAATAATATATACAATATTTACACAATCGA
>NW_027109758.1:334693-344370 GCF_000696795.3 Halyomorpha halys
ATAATGATAAAATAATATATACAATATTTACACAATCGACCTGAGGATCCCTGAGCCCACTCTATCCCCCACGTGTGAGGGGTAGAGCAGAGCTCAAAAGATCCCAGCGCATCCCTCTCGCCGCATCACTGGTAATGAGCCAGTGGAGGCTGAGCAAGTGCGTTAAATAGACAAAAGTTAAGCTTAGATATCTACGTACGACAAAACTTTTTACTAGATGATGTCTTCACTAATTTCCAGCTTTGAGGTAAAGCGGTTTGAGGAAATTGGAAATTCATAATGAGAAATCTTTTAGTTTCATGAAACACAAGGAAAATTAAGTAACTTATCTATATTTCGTAGATATTCCACATTTTCGTATGATCTAAAAAACAGTTATTGTACCGAGATTATTGCTCGTGGAACAGAGATAGCCTCACTTTGCTATGTACCATGATTTCCGTGGTGTTGCGGCAGGTTTCCTACAGATTTGGTAGGTCCATAACCTTTGGTTTGGTTTGGCATTATCTTTCTCAGCGGCTCATTTGGATTCAAGGGCAGTGACAAATCGGCCTAGATCTCCGGATTATGGCCGTCCAGGACCAGCATGCGCACGAAAGTCTATATTTGTTTTTCTAAAGCAACCCGTTCGTTGACCAACTTTCGGGCGGCTTTATGACATCCTGAAAATTCTTTGGGACAATGCGATTCCTGACTAAGTTACACCGTCGTTGTGAATTGCCTCCAGTTGCCTCACCAATCCGGAGGAAGGTGAGGAAAGAAAAGTTCTCCGGGTTTCCCTCATGAGTGCTCACCCATCAAAACACTGACTGAGCTCCAAGTTTATGTTTGATTATCTGTTGCAATAACCTTAACTCATCCGACACCTATAATTTGCATAAACACACAAAACAAATAAATGCGTCCTCCAATGGTCAAGAGATTTCCCACCTTTGTTGTAGACTATCCTATACAATACTACAGTCTTATAATAAACGGATAATATTAACCCAGAACTAATTGGAGCTAATTTAAAATATCTATGACACATTTCATTTATTATTGGAATAGATATATCCTAGAATATGGTTAAATCAAAGATAACAAATGCCTTTACTCCACAACACACAGCTAATAACTTTTTCAACAATTATTATTGTTTTTAATCGTAAGGCAAAAACATCCTAAAGTATCTATTGCTTCAAATCTACACAAAATTGTTTTGGAGTCAAGAAGTCTAAATGAAAAGATTTTATTTTATGAGATCTCTTTACCAACCTCATTTCAGCCTTCTTGTGTAATTTCTAGCGCCTGCGATGTAGACAGGAATTGTATAATATTGTTTATATGCCCATTGCGGTTCGTCATAAAATCTTATATGAAACTCCTAATGTCCATCCAGTAAAAGTAAGATTTGAAATAAGTTTTCTTAGACATAGTGTTTATTTTATTTTATTATTTTTTTTTTTTACGAGTAATACATAAAAAAATCTTAATTTGAAAATCTTTATTATTAGGCTATTATTAACAGTGAAATGTAAGAACGATAGCCAATTAGAAATAATTGACTTTGTCTCTACTAAGCATGACTTACTGGAACTGGAGCTGGAGCTGAGGAAGGAGTTGGTTCCAGTGGGGTCAGGGGAAGCTTCCATCTTAGGGGGGCCTGGATCAAACCTTTTCTTCTTGGCCAACCACTCATTACCTCTAATCTCCTTTCTCTTGGCCTTCATCCGGGTCTTCCACCCTTGGCCTTAGCCCCTCTTACTCCACAAGATCGGGAAACATCGCTGTTAACGGTTGATATTAATCTGTTTGCCTAAATATAAATTCCCATCAATCAACATATTAAAATTTTATTTTAAAACTAGGTAAAACTAATTGCCTATTAGGTCTTATTGGCTGTAATATTATATAGGGATATCCCTCCACCACTACTTTGACTCCTAACACATATCACTCTATTGCCATATTCTCAGCAGTTTTTAAATTTAATTGCATTAATTAATTATTTCATAACTTAGTTTGTATTATTAGATAATACTAATAAACCTGGATATAATAGTTCGCACCTTCTAAGTCGCTCAATTAGAACAAAATAGTCGGAAAGATATATACTTAATTTTGTCTCATTTTTTAATATTTCTCTTTCTAAACAAGAATTGGGTCTAATGAGGCCTGGTAGTCGAATAACATCGGATACTTGTATCCAGACCAAGTTTTTGTTCACAAAAAATAGTCCCGAAAATTGGAAATATAATGGGGAAGGTGTGTACTTGGTGTTGATCTCTGGTTTGGCTGTCGAGAGCAGTTGGAAACTGGAAGTAACAGAAAAGACCTGCTTTTGATTCGGAAATAAAAATTTAGTATTAAATTAATTCCAGACATTCCTTATCCTATAACTTACCTTTTGATACAACACTTCTATCCCAGCAACTGTCCCCAAGTAGGTTCTTGGATAACAGAACTTGGGTTCCGATTTTTAGCCTGCCGAAAAAAAAAATTCATGTACGGCCATAAAAACATTCATGTAGGGCTATAAAAACATTCATGATTCACGGCGAGTATAATTAAGGTTGGTATAATTCACGATTAACAGATAAATGAATCTTAACTGTAAAACTGGAGTTACATTTTCCAGTGGAGCAAGATAATTACTTACTGATTCATTGCTTAAAGATAGCTATTATAAAGTATAAAGCTGTGCAGTTGTATGCATTGAATAGACTTTCTTGATAATAATAATTGTTTATAAGTACGAGTTTGATATCGCTTAGGTTTTGAATGAATTAAAGACAAGAAGGAAAATTATTCAATGCCAGAGTTCCCGCAGAGGTAAACTAGTCTAATGGTTCAAATAATCTGACAATAAAAAATAGTAATATCATAATATTTCTTACATCTATACAAAAAAATGAAGAATTAGTCCTAGTGATTCATTATACTCTTTTTCCCAGTATCAAAGACCACCCAATTGGTAAAAAAAGATCTTTGAATCACCTCTATCTCTACTGTTCACAACTACGTCAGTGTACTTACCCAGGAAGAAAAAAAAGTCAGTTATTTCACCCCAATTTTTGATTAATTTAATGAAAACTATGTTTAGTTACTAGTCAAAACTGATGAGTCTGCCAAATATAGGTAGGGGGAATAAAAAATGGTGGCTGTTTCAGAACCTTAAAAACATTTATTTTTCATTCGGAGCTCTATATCTTAAAAACTACCAACTATATTGTTACATTGTACATTATTTAAAGAAGGGTAAATTTTCTGAAATGTGAACCCTAATCTATAGCTATTTACGTCCAATAGTTCGCGAGATACAGTTTTTTATGAAGCAATATTTTTTAAAAATCTACTCAAAGATAAGTACTTAGTTAATTTATTTTAAGAAATCAATATCTCAGGAACTATGTAACGTATAGATGGATATTAGCACTCAAATTAAAGCTAGTCTACATAATATAATAAGTAGTTTATGACCTTTACCTTCGCAGGAATAGCTTTTTTCATAATATTTCCTTTAAAAAATTGTTCGGACAATAAGTTTGAGTTTTAAAAACTTTATTTCAGAAACCAGAGTACGTACAGATGTCTGCTAGTACTCAAATTAAAGCTAGTTAAATTTACTATAAAATAATTTATGACGTTTATCTTTGTAATAGTAATAGTTTTTATGATATTTGACAAAATAAATTCACACACTGTTAATTTCTAGTTATTTGTATAAAATGTTTGATTTTTGAAAAAAATATATCTCTAGATCAATAAGACTCACATATGTCTGCCAGAACTCAAAATAAAGGAAATTTAACTTACCTTAAAGTAGTTTAAGACAGTTATCTTCGTAGGGATAGTAGTTTTTATGATATTCGCATACGAATATAAATTTGTCCGAACAACTATAAATCAATTTATTTTAGCAAATATCATGAAAACTACTATTCCTACGACGATAAATGTATTAAACTACTTCATAGCCCATAAAACGAGCTTTGCTAGGGCTTACCTTTTAGCAAATTGCTCTACTTTAAATGATGCTCTCTTAGATTTTCTATTGTTGTTGTTAGTTGTAAAGATATAGAGCTCCGAATAAAAAATTAATTGTTTTTAAGGTTTTGAAACAGCCGCCATTTTTTTTTCTCCCTTCCTATACTTGGCAGACTCATCAATTTTGACTAGTAATTACACATAGTTTTCATTAAACTTATGAAAAATTTGGGTGAAATAACTGACTTTTTTCTCCTACTTCATTTTGGTAATTAATTTTTATTTATCGGGCCGCAAGCTCATTATTGCGTCAAGAAACTGTTTCCTTATCAATCTTCACCCTTTAAATTTTTTTTTTAGATTTCCTGTAGCAAGCTGTGCGACCATTGTTGGGAATAGACCATGGAATTCCTTGATTTTTTGTGAAGTAGGCGACAGTAAAGTTTATAAACAGTTGCTCTTACAGTAATAGCCCTGTGCGAAGAGGAAAGTATTTTTCGAGAATAAGCCACACCGGTCTAAGGAGGTTTTTGCTCTGTGGTCAAACAAGATGCCGTGACTGATCCTTAGGGAACTAGCTACGTGACCGCAGTCCATTCCTTGCCATTCTCTTCGTAATTTAGTTTCGATGGGGGGCTCTTTTTATAATAGTTATTTCTTTCCACCACAGGGACTGGGAATATTCAGCGACTTTTATTCAGATGCTCTGTACGGATTCAATGAACGCATCCCCACATTTTAACGGATATTGAAGTACAAAAAAAACTAAAAAGAAAAAAGGTACCAGTATATCGCCCTCTGTAGGAGAAATGTTAAAATTTTACTTATTCATAATTAAGTTAAATCAAAGGAGAAAGTAGTATTATTGACTCTGTTTTTATTTTATTTATTTATTTACTTTTTTTTTGGCTTAGGTACTGAGGACCTATACAGCCCCAGAGTGGGAATGTCAAGGTTCATTTCTCGGGGCCGCCGGGATATAAATATTGACCAGCCCAGGTGGGGATTGAACCCACAACAACCTTCTGAACCAAGCGTTCTGGAACACTCACCCCAGCCCGCTCAGCTATCAGGTCCTCAACCTGCTTTTAATATTTCGGTTAATCTGATTCGCAATAGAACTATTTCTTTTCTTGGATAATTACGGCTATTTCATGTTTTAAAATATTCGAAATTGATTTGTATTTTTAAAAATATTTTTCTGGGGTAGGTTTCATCAATTACCATGAAATGTTTGGTATAAGCAACTTAGTGTTTTGCTTCCTCAACCGAATGTTAGCTGCATTCATTTATACTGCAAATGTTTGTTCACATGACATCCTCTGAATAAATTATTTTCATCTGGATTTTACGTTTTAGACATCGAGGTACAAATTTGGTTCCGTTTCTGTCTGCCTGGTCACATTTGTATCCGAGAATAATAGATCCGGTTTTAATAAAATTTTTAGCGATTGTTATCAAGTTAGTCCCTTTCAATTTTGTCTAATTTTGGCAAGTACTTTTGCCATTGCATTTTTCTCGGCATACATAAAAATTATAATAAATCAAATAATTTTGTTTTAATGAATCAAATTCTTACTGAAGGAAATACTAACATCTATTTTTAAAACTTGAAATATGAAATAAAAACTTCCTGGGAATCATCCACCACCACATGCATGGAAATCATTGAACAATGTTGTCATCCAGAGGAATGATGACTCGCATACATTCCATATCTTTATTATTTTTGTGTATATTTTTAATATTTTAATATGTATTCTATATTAATTTTAGCATACTATATTGATTTTTTTTAAATTTAAATTTATTACTTAAACATCTTTCATATATTTTCTCATATCTCTATCACTATTTTATCCATTATTTTGTTAAAGAAACATTGGGTTGGATCCAAAATATGAAAGGGAAAAATAAGGGAAGAAAAGAAAAAAAGAGAGAAAGGGGAAAGGATAGAAAAGAAGGGAAAAAATCATGAAAAAGAAAAATGGAAAAAGAGAGAGAAAAAGTCATGTTTTAATATTATATATTGCTAATGTTTATAATTATTGTTTTATTATTATATACTTGTCTAGGCTTATTTATCGTAAGATTAAAAATGTTGTCTGATTAGACTAAAATAAGTATGCTGTGTGATTAGCAAGCGAATGAAGTTGGGCAGCACAACTTTGTATTTTAATAAAGTTTTCCCTTCCTTCTATTTTTATGAACCATAATAAAATTGTGTTAAAAAGAAAATCTCATCTTTATCAGTTTCGATTTTTAACTTATCTAAATTTAGTTCAAATGAGGTGCGGAGGAATATTTAAAAATATATCAAATAGAGTGAGAAATTAAGAAGTAATGGAATGGCCCTAATAAGATATTATATTTATAAATTCATTTTTTTTTCTAAATATTTCTATATATTTTTAATTAATTTGATTTTTATATTTATCATATACAATTTTTTTTTATGGTTGTTCATTATATAAATAAGAGAAATTCTAAATTATTAATTAATCAAATCAGAATAAGAAATCAAAGAAACATATAAATGCCATATTTTTTTTTTGAAGTTTTATGTCAATAAAACATTTTTCGTAGTTACGTTAAGGATCTTATTTGGAAGTCTTTAAATTTATCTTAAATTGATAAATATCTTTAAAATAATCTCAGCTTACAAACCGAGGCAGTGCTTGTTAAAAGTGTAAATTATTTTTAATTCAATTCTTGAGGTCGTCTGTCACGTTGGAGACTCAAACATGTTTTATAAAATTCATTAATTAGTATTTAATTAAGACATAATAAAATTACTTATACTACATAATTTCAAGTTAATAATGGGGGAATTTATAATAACATTTTTGTAAAAAGTTGTTATTAAAAAATTAAATATGAAATTAATATAATTCACTTAATATAATATTAATGTAGATCACTACTTAAAAGAATAATTATTTTTCTTTTTAGTTGTAATACTATTTATTATGAATAAAAGGGTAAATAAAAAAAAAGTATAGAAAGAAAAAATAAAAGAACAAAAATGATTAAAAAATATATATTATTTATTATTATTACATATTTTATAAGATTTAAAATAAAAAATCCAACAAGATTTAAGAATACTGTGTATTTACAAACCAATAATGTTGGGCACCACAACTTTTTTAAATTAAGTATTTCTCTCTTTAAAATTATAATTTATTATTCTTTGTATTGTAAATTAAAATTAAAATTTAGTAAAAAAAATCTTTATTATCAAATTAAATCAGGGATTATTGGATTCTATGATTTCTCCATTACCTGTTTTATTATATTTTTTTATTAATACTTTAATTAATCACATATATACTAAAATATATATATAGTAGCATTATTTATTTTCTTAACTATTTTTCATTTTCTTTTTTGTTGTAATTTTAAATACTTGTATTCTTTTTTAAATTCGGTACAGTTCAGATATGACTTTCAACTGAGTGCAAATTTTTAAATAATCGTAAGTAAATATAATTAAACAATAAATTAATTAGCAGAAACTAAGCAGCTAGAAAACAAATAAATCGAACAGTGTTGTAAAATTTAATCATATAAAATTAAATAACTATTTAAGACATGACACTAATAACACACAAATCACTATTAACATTGATTGATTCTTAAAGCAATTCGTTATTTTTCCTGTGAACTAATTTTTTTAAACTAGAAAAACTATGTAACCTGCCAAGATATTATTTATTTTTTTAAGCTGCTTCATGAAACAGCAATTTCCAGAGCATGGTAGACATACTCCAGACCTGACAGTTAAAGTTGACATACATGTTTTCATTTTCGTCGTTCACTTGTGTATTTCTTTTTTTGTACGAAACATTCCCAATCCATTAGAATCAGTCATGAAGGACTCACTCGTCGTGGCATGTGTCCTGCGAGATTATAACGGTATCTAACGGAGCCTGGGCACTGTTAGTTGCTCTCTCTAGTCTCCGTTCTCTTAATGCCTTCTGCCTACGTTTACTACTGACTTCTTCCCAACTATCAATTTACGATCAGAAAGGAGATATTGAGAGATAAAATTAGGTATGCAGATTTTCAATGTATCTATCACAATTATATAAATATAAAAAACTAAAGTTATATGCGGAAACAAACAATCTAGGAAATTCTGTCCGTTGTTTCTTATTCGTAAATAACATATGTACCATATACTCCTTACTACATATAGTAATTACCATTTAGGTTATAATTACAAGATACCATTCATTAAGATTTTTTTAAACTTTTATTCATTTATTTTTACGAGTACTTTCATTTACCTTTAAGTGTATTTTTTTTTACATTTGTTTTGTATTTTTTCATAAAATGTAAACCCAAAAATATTGACTAAATCTATCGAAAATATGCTTGGCAATTATTACCACGAAGTTTTGTACCATGAACAAAATAACCAATTGAACAAAAATGATATGGTAACCTTAAAAAATTATTAATAAAAAATATAAAATTATATCGGGTGAAAAAGACGGTAATTATAAAATTTTTTAATCTAACATAAATAATTTGTGAAATTGATTTATTTAGATTAAAGTAAGGAGGAACATAAGAGACACCAGGTTTGAATAGTGGTATCTTTTGCAAATTGTAATTTGTCACATTATAATTTACTATATGCTTTTAGTATTTTATTTAAAATGTCTTATGAATACATTCTGACTCTAAAAATAGGATAAAAGACAATTAAATTCGTAAAATTATGTGGAGATGACAAAGTATTCATTTCTACATATGCGGTATTTGAATTTAAAATTTTGGAATGTAGAATCAAAAATATTAAAATGAAAATCCTCTATAAAGAAATAAGAAAAACGATTAATTTGAGTTGATAAGTGTCCTCTAATAAGTTGTTGAATAATCCTATTTATGTTCAATATTTTACCTTTTATAAATTTATATTTTATCATTTTCTATTTGTGCTTGTTTAAAACAGATTCTTTTTATTTTTAAAGTGTTGCTTAGACTGACTGATTAAAACTTATTTTGCGTTGATCTTATGTTGAAGAATTCGATCTGATATATGAACACCAGTGAACAATGCTTACAGTTGTTGAGAGTACATAGTTTTTCGCTTGTGTTTCTAATAACAAATAATAAAGATTGTTATTTTTTTTTAAATTTAAATAACTAACTATTCTTAGCGGTTGAACAGTTTATACGGTTCAGAAATAAAATATACATCCACATTTCCTCTCAATACATCATAATCCGAATAAACATTTCTAAAACGAAGTTTATCTGCAGAGAGGTTGGTGAGGAAAAGGTATGGGCAGGACAAACGTGAAAACAACAAAACACAACTATTTTTTCCTTCGGGTGGAGATGACTGTGTTGCATTTACCGTTTTTTAAGCGCTCGAGAGTTTTTGTTGGCGATGGAAAAAGTACGTGACTAGGAGGTAGCCTACTCGCACGTTCCGGGGGTGACCAACAAAAAATATGAAAACATCCAAGGTTGCACGCCATACTGTATCCGGGGCCTATACTGCTCCATATCTCTCATTGACCGATTTCTAGTATTTCTTTTTTTAACGTAGTATACGTTCGATAGCAGAGTCTTAATAGAAGAAAGTAACAGGAGGATTTCTATGACATAGATGTCATTCTGACATTATACACTTCTTTTTCAAGTACTTAATTTTACCCCACCTTTCTCAAAATTGAACCACTTCTGTTATA
>NW_027109758.1:344420-367066 GCF_000696795.3 Halyomorpha halys
TATATATATATATTACAATATAGCACGACTCTAACCTAGGAAGGTAATAACTTTTGGATTTTACATGTCCGTTCATGGAGATGTGACAGAGAAGTAGACTACGACAACGTCGGATACGAACTGTAAAGATCATCTTGCCATACATCTTTATTTAACGGACATTTATACGATTTATCTCTTCAGTTGATATCACTTCAGTAGAGCGGTCCCTCCCCGTTTATGTACTCCTCAGCAGGGGCTCCTGGGCAAGTATGAGTGTTACCAACCCACTCCCTTATAATGACATGTGGCGAAGCACCAAGTTGTAAGTTAGATTTAGGTTTTAGACATAACTCTTGTATACATTGTATTGCATTATAAGGTTAGAAAAAAAATAGTTTATCTCATTAAAGTGGTACCATACATCCAAATACGAATATGATGAGTCTTAAATACATATTAACATAATAGGAATAAAAAGCTATCTTAAATCTTTAGTTTCTTTCTGATGATACTATTATAAGCGATCCTTAAATACAACCAACCACAATGTATAAATATAATAAATGCACAGATGGTATTGGTTGTTTTAGAAATTGTTATTTGAAAGCGTGTTAGGGTTGTTTTTGTACACCTTTCAATCCTCTATCCAGAACGAATCCGTTTGTTATCCTGGCTTGTCATCCGGAACATTCTCTTAGCATTTAATTTATAAATTTTGTAAGATTAGATAGATGTTGTCTGGATCCTCTAAAATCTATGAAATAAGTTTATTGTGTGATTCTTTTTTTTTCATTTTGATTACTTGTTGCTTTCGTAAATAAGTTTGGAAATCAGGCTGTTCTCTAAA
Source organism: Halyomorpha halys (assembly GCF_000696795.3). Lineage (NCBI taxonomy): Eukaryota > Metazoa > Arthropoda > Insecta > Hemiptera > Pentatomidae > Halyomorpha > Halyomorpha halys. Next base: position 345,250 of record NW_027109758.1, read on the forward strand.
CACTTCATAAAAATTTTAGTGAGGCTCAATTATTCTATTTTTTGAAAAATCATCTATTAAAATTTAGTTAAATCAAAAATAAAAAGGGAAATATGTTTAATGTTTGTTTGATTTTTATTTCATCTGTGCCAATATGACACAAGATCCCTCCCTATACTTATAATAATAAGTAATACTTTTTTAATATCATAATTTTATGTCCTGTTTAACTATTAATTAATTGAAATATATATTGAAAACTGAGGATATTTCTTGAAGCTGTAGTCTCTAGAACATCAGCACTTTCCGAGTCTATGATCTAGAACTTACTTATTAGTTTATATTTATTTCGTGCATTTTATTAAGTATCCTGTAGTTTTATTTTATATTATCTATTCAGTCATAGTCATAGAAATTCAAACTTTAAGAGTGATGGTTCATTAATAATTATTACATTTTTGATAATCAATAAACTCTTATTATCCTCAATATTGATGTGTACGAAACTACTGAAATATACTAATACTAATACAATACAGAATCTAAAAATATAAGAAAATTGTAGTTACAAGTATACTCTTATGACTTAAAATTCTTGTGAAATGGCTAGTGAGAATTAAAATAATAGGGGAAAAAAGTTAAATTACAGAATACCTTTAGAAAACAATACATGTTGAAAAAAATTAATATATTTTTTGAGAACAAAAACAATAAATTTATTTATTTATTTTAAGTAATCTTATTTATAAAAACTTTGTTTGCTTTTCTTTGTCTTCCCGATAAAGAAAAGCATTATCTTCATCCCGATCGCCACAGCGTATTCCTCCTACGTCATTGCACCTTCTACCTCTTCAAACTCCTACGGTAAACGTTCTTCTTATCTTCTTTCAGGCAAAAGCCCCACTCACATCTTCATATAAAACCCTAAACTTTTTTACACATTTTTTCAGCAATTGATTTTTGCCTTGATTTTGTATTAGGAACTATCTTGAGTCTGGAAACATCATATGATCTGTTATCAGAATATTTGTTACTTTGCCTAATTTTTCCTCCTTTGATAGTTCACCATTCAGCTGAATATAGGGCGACCTTCTTCATCAAAGCTTTAGATATTAGGCGTTACATTTAAAAAAAAAAGCCTAATCCATTTTTACGATTGATTTTTTCTTAACAGTTTTTGGTTTAGATTATCATGAGATCATAAACTTGTTTCCAAACCTGTTGAAAACAATTTAACAAGTTTTGGAAGAAATACTTTGACTTCATTTAATTAGTAAAAACAGTTTAGTAATTATTATAAAGTAATAAATAATATATAATACAGTACTATATATATAATATATAATTTTTTATATTTATAAAATAAATAATTTTGTAATTAAGTAAAAAAAAATTCAAATATTGATTAAACAATTTATATTCAGTCAATGTTTCGCCCCACTTTGCAAGGCTTCATCAGAGCTAAAAAAAAATACAAACACTTAAATGATGTGAACATAAATAAACAAAGTAAATGAAAAATTAAAAAGATGTACAGTAAAACGTAAAAATTAAATAGGGATACTAAAAAAATTTAGATAATTAATGAATATAGAAGAAAAAAAAACAGATAAAAAAAATAAGAAATATAAAATACAGTACAAACAACTAAAAGATGGAAAAAGGGGGATAAGAATAAAATCAAGAATAAAGGAAGATAATGAAGAAGATAGACCTAACAGACTGGAAGTCAGTGTGAATGTAAACTGTTGGAAGGATGTTATAGAGAAGTAGTAGGAATTAACAGTTAAAATACGCTACAATTTGAAAATAATCTTAAAGTAAACAATCTTAGAAAATTAAAGGAAATATTAAAAAGAGGCAAACATTAAAAAATAATATACATAATAGGGGAAGAAATTATAAAATTAAAAAAAAAAATTATAAATATACATGGCTACAATACACAAAAGAAATAAAGTTATAAAAATGGATACATTAAATATGCTGAATAAAATGTAATATACAAAATAATATTTTTTTTTCACTGTACATCTTTTTAATTTTTCATTTATTTTGTTCACTTATGTTTACATCATTTAAGTGTTTGTATCATTTTTAGCCTTGAAGAAGCCCTGCAACGTGGGGCGAAATGTTGACTCTATATAAATTGTTTAATATTTGAGTTTTGACCGCACCCTGAACATTTTCCATTTATTATTACACATGGTCAATCAGCGATCTTCCAATTGTGGACGTAAATTTTGAATTTACTATCGTGTTCACTATTACAAAAAAATTATCAGAATCTTTGTAATTAAAAAAAAAAATTTTTTTTGTTTTGTTTTTTCCACTGTAATTTTCAACTGTTAAATAAAAAAAAATTAAAAATTTGAAAATAATTATGGTAGAATTAGCTGGTTTTGGAATGCAACACCTCCATAGACCAAAATCCAGGATTGTAAACAGATAAATATAACGTGAAATACGTAGGGATACTTATAACCAATATGTATATCATTCATAAATTTATGTAAAATAAAATACGTTAACTCCAAATTTTATTTCTTAATACATGCTTGTACCGTTTCGAAATTAGTAAAAACATACCCTTTTATTTCATGAGAAAGTCCCAAATAAAAATATTCAATCCGAATTTTTGGAATCTTTTGAGAATGAGAAACTCAAAAAATCAGATTTACTGCCTCTATATTACACTTACTTTCATAGTTGAATTAATCTGCATTTCACCTTGCGAACATATTACTTATAAATATGTGAACTATAATAATGTTATTAAGCTATATACAATTTAGTTACCAACAAATACCCACAAATAAATTCAAAGATAATATTGTTCTTTATTATTTTGTCCAAATATTGTCTGGAAATTCGAAATTCAGTACACCAGTTTTCAGCAACGCATAGATCTTGGGTTTCTAATATGCAAAAACTAAAACGATATACAAAATTAGACGGGCGTATATCCACAGACCGGAAATGAATTATGATTAATATTATCTGTCAAAAGATAACCTGCAACCATTTAATTTAAAGAAAATTAAACATTATTTTAATTATAACGTTTTTGTTCTGTATTTAGCTAGAGCCCTCTAAAACATGTGATAATAGTTGAAAGTATTTATCATTTAAAGGGTTTTTATAGGAAGGAAAGGGTTTTTAAAGGTAAATAATTTTTTTTAAACTTATAAAGGGACAGTAAAGAAATGGACAGTTTGCAGTTTTTTTTTATTCAACTTATAAAAATAAATAACCTATGTTCTATATACACTAAGTAAAACCATTATGACACTATCCAGAAATTCTATTTTTGGCTTGATTCAGTAGTCCTGACAACCTGAAAAAAATAAAGATTTATTAGTAAAACTGCATTAAAAATGCATATCTAAATGGTTAACTTGTCATGAATGTTTAAGTAATATTTTTTCCATGTACTTGGAAAATAAAAATATATGTTCATATAAGATATAATACTTGTTAATTTAATATCAACAAATACGTGCATTTCTGTGTCATCAAATTGGATATAGTGTAGATTCGTTATAATAATGGAAGGAATATTTTTGTTTCATAAAGCAATTTTATCTTAGAAAATAAATGTGAATCCATCAAATTAAAAAAAACAGCGTTTTAACAACGTGTATCATTTAGTTTCTATGACATTCATTTATTTCTATTGTTTAAGTTTTAAGGAAAAACAAATATTCTTTATAACAGTTTATTTCGATTTTTGTTCATTCTCGTCCAAAAGTACAAATGATATTTATAGATTTATTAACGAAAATATTTCATCCAAAACACCATTAATAACAATCAGTATACATCTTGATGAATTGATATTTAATCACCCTTTAGATATTATAAAAGTCACTTGGCATCATCTGCGGAGATACCTGACTCCCGGGGGTAACAAGGGATAAGAAGAGATCAGCACCTGTTAACGCTGGAGACAAGATGTTTAAGAGACAAAATCAAATAAACCAGGTATCAGCGGCTTGCCTTGTCAGCAGCCAGATCAATTATAGTTTATCCCAAACACTTGTAGCCCATTGTGACTGATTATTAGTGGACGTTGCTAATGGTAGCCAATGAGGAATTAGCTTCCAAAGAGGCGAAATGGAAGGGAGAAGTACTTGACAACGGAAAAATAGCAGAGGAAGGTAGACCGAGCTAGACGGAAGGACTTAGCTTTCGGAACTGGGTGCTAGCGGAGGAGAGAAGGACTCATCAGATTTGGAACTCTACAGCTAAGACACAAGAACAAACCCATGGCTAAGACAATACCCACAGCATTCAGCATCCATTCAGCCATTCATAGACATATGAATCATATCATTGCAATCATTTTATAATTCATATACTAAATGTAAATAAATACTTTGCTTCTTTATATAGTTTATATATTATTATATTACCCCATATCAACCTTGTTATGTTTATATATTTTTAATGGTAACAATATTTTATAAATATAAAGATATATAATTGGTAAACTGCTAAACACAAAAGCTCTTTGGAAAAAAAATTCAATTATAATAGTTATGCAGGACTCAAATAATCTTAATTAGTATAAATATATACATTGATAATTGTCTTCAGCAACTTCCCAATCAACAACAGGTATTACATAGTACATAGTAGGTATTACACATACAAAATCAATTAATTAAAAACCCTAAGGTTAAATATTAGTAAAAGATCTTGCAGTACTGTAGTAAGCAATCCGTGTGCAAACACAAAAGTGACAAAAAAAGCAATAGTGCAAACAGTGGCTGCAAGTACTAAATAGGATTGAACTCTGATAACTAGTAGGAGTTCTTACAGGTACTTGATGACTTACAAGACATCTTACAATCTGTGGAGTAGTTCATAATGGAATTTCTCAATTATGTTGACCCAACCCGGAAACTGCTCTGCACTACACAGCAGATTGTGACCGGTACGCGTCCAAGAATATGAGGTTTCCTCCATAGATTGACCGTATCTTTTAAATTTCATTAGAAAATCAAAAAAGGCTCAAAGTAGGGAAATAATAATTATTATAAGAACTATTCCTGTCTGCCTTGGGGTAGGCAAAAAGGACCAATAAGCCCACTTTCCAGATTCGGTGAGGAACGCCGAAATCTTTTGTTGGAAAAAAATTAAATTGACCAGCCAGTATCCAAATGATATTTGCCTTTTCTCAGACAATTGAAGGTTTTCTTTTACACTATTTGACCCTCTCGGAGCTAGAATATAGAAGTAACTAAAAGTAAGTAATTGGTAAACAAATCCCACCCATCTTTCCGATTTCTACTAAAAGAAATTTTATTCTGACTCCAAGAAAAAGAAATGTCAATGAATGGATTGCTTACATCCCTGCCCGTCGCTACATACCAATTTTAATTCTATGAAATGACTAAACTAGCGTTTTTATAGCCGATATGGTCTCTTTTGGTTTCGTTATAACCACCACATTTCCTGTAAGCTTATGTCGAAATTGGAAGTTTAAATTGTAAATTACATTTATTTTAAACTTCAAAACCGACTCACGATTTAGTGCCTAAAAATTCTAATTTTTTAAAAGGTCGGGTGCTTAAACAACCGGTCCACTGAAAAAGACGCGAAAACGTTTTTTGATGATTTAGAAGAAAGAAAAAAAAAATCTCACTTCTATTGTACGCCATAATCCAGTTGGTCAAGTCGTATCAATTCATACTAAGCCACCCCCAGAGCGACACGAATCGGCATTACTGAACCCTCATGGACTTTTTCTGCGGGTGGCTTCATGCATATGCATCCGACATGGCTCCCAGAGGACGAGGGCAGGAAGCGCTATCTGGTAGAATGCAGAGGAACCAGTTATAATGCGACTTCACGATGACCTGGCACTCGGAAGACCGTTAAATAGGCACTCAGCACATTCTACCGCCGCGGTAATTCTGCTTAATGGCCTTCTGGCTCGCGTTTCTGTCTTCAGTGGGCCGGTCGGCGGTGGGAACGTGACAGAGAAGGGAGAGAAAGTAATCAATTTGGCGAAGTACAGCTAATTTAGGAGAGCCATTCACTCAGATCATATAAAAACGGTATTTAAGTATATTAATTAATACATTTAAATACTCCAAAACGGATCACTGTTATTGAGGAGTCCATGCGATTCCCCACGTTCAGCCTTTAGAAAAATAAATGCCAAAATGCTTTTGGCATTAAAAAAATAATATTATCATGTATGTAGAAAATATATTTTTATAAATATGTTAAAGTCTCCAGAATTTTAAATAAAAATCTGTATTATTCATATATTTATTTATATAAAGATCTTTAATGACTGTACTACATAAATAGATTACATTTTTTCACTATTATTCTTGCCGTAAATTGAATATATTTTCCTTTAGATTTGTTGCCATGAAAAAGGTAGCAGCATGATCCAATTTGTACAAATATGATAATACAAATCCAAACATTGTAGCACTTATTTTGTTAACGCTTTCATACAAGTACTTGTATTCTTGTAACGTTTCATAATAATTGTTTATAATCTACCTAAACATTGTCTGTATATTTCATATTTATTTTTAAATTTGCTTTGGCCAGAAGCAATTTATATTTTTTTGAAAATTAATCTTATCTGAAGAAACTGCGTGTGTACGATGGTAAACACGAAATATAAATGTTGACTTTTCCACTCAAACTAGAATGAGGAAAAACTGTACTTGAGGGAGTACAAAAATAGCTCGTATTTTCCGCAGAAATAAACAAAGTTTTACTTTTTCGTATTCATTACTACTCCACTAACAGCACCCACGAACATTTTCCCCTCACAATTGTTTATGTCCTACCTAAAAAATGTGTGCATATTTCTAATTTATCATGATCAGAAGTGATTTACGTTTCTTTTTAGATTAATTTTATTCTTAACGAATATAATGACAGAGTACGGTGGTAAACACAAAATACAAATTTTCACTTCTTCCATCAAACTAAAATTAGGAAAAACCGTCCTTGTACTAGACAGAGTACAAAACATTGACAGAAAAAAAAAAGAAGGAAAAAAGTGTAAAGGATCTTAGGTTTGAAACTTCATAAGAAAGTATTGTTTCTATACCAAAAATTATAGGAGTTGGTTTCTCTGCTTGCGTTTCTCAGGTTTACGCTCAACCACATGGTCATTTATTTAGTTACAGGTATCCACTAACCATCCCTAACCACTCCAAACCAATCAGTATTCTATGTCTAATAATTGCCCAGGAAGTTTTGAGTACATTAACATTGGTTAGAATGTTCTATAAACGTAATGACATTTATAGAAAAGTCTAAACAATGATGTTGGAAATAAAAATTATTTGGCAGCGATGGAAGAATGTGTTTATTAATTGGCCGACGTAATATAAAGAATATAAACCTTCCTACTCCAGCTAGAATAGTTACCAGTAAGATTACCACTCCGTATGTCAAAAATGGACATTTTGGTGGTAAAATATTTTACAATAATAACTGATATCATATTTGTTATTATTAGGGTATATATATTTTATTGAAGATCCAGATTTCTTATCTTTTGGTCTGATTATTCGCTTTTCCTCTCCCTTATAACTAAATTGAATTTATAAAAGAGACATTCAATTATAGTCAGCGTAGGTAATACTCAAGACAGCTTGAAGGCAATCAGGAAGCAAGTGATGTTCTCGATGGAAGGAGAATCCTTTCGAAGGACCAAGGAAACGATCTAATTGAAGAAATGGAGGTTGAGAAGGATATTGCGAAAATGAAGACGGGAAAAGCAGCAGGCCGAGACAACATAGACCCAAAATTTATTAAATATGGTGAACCAGAGTTAGTAGGAGCTCTTCAAAACTTTTTCCAAAGAGTTTGGGATGATGAAAGAATTCCTGAGGAATGGGAGTTTAAATTTATAATACCCATACAGAAAGATAGCCAAAGTGACTGTTCCAATTACAGACCTACCTGTTCTCCGTGCTCTATCAGCTATATACCTCCATTCCAGAGAGCCGATTAATAGAACTGGTGGAACCTGATCTCTTGGAAGAGAAAAGTCCTTTAGGCCCAACAGGTAACCAAATTATCTCATCTTTACCTTAAGAAATGTCCTGGGACCAAGATCGAAATATATCTTGCATTCTTAGACCTGTAGGTAGCATTCAACTCGGTCCCCCAGAATGAGATATGGGACTCCTTAAAGGCGAAAAACATTCTAACAAAGCTTTTAAAGGCCATAAAATGGACTTATTGAGAACCAAAATTGTAATAGCATTATTCCATTTTGGTTTCCAGCATAGCCATTTCACTTCACACCAACTGGCTTGATTATCAGAATTCATAGTAAACAAATCGAAATGAAGAAGTGCATGCTAGTTTCATTCTTGAACTTCCAACAACCCTCTGATAAAGTTTGCCATCGGGTTCTCCTATAAAAACTAAAGAAAGTAGACACTCCGGAATACTTGGCTGATATTCCTCAGCGGTCGAATATTTACTGTTAGATTAAATATTATAATTAATAAATATTAAACAAATCTATGACATTCCTCATTATTTTTAATTTTTATCTTCGTGATATCATACAGTCCACACATACCTCCATTATGTACGCAAGGGAGCGACATCCTGTACGAAAAAACAAATTGCAATCATTCCAAAATAATGTCCTATGGACTGGGGTAAATCCCACCTGGTTCATGAGGAACAGCCAACTACAGCGAGAATTTCAATTGGAATCGATAGATAATTCCATAAAATTAAGTCCCACCTACCGACAGGTAAAGGAGCAGTAACTTACAATGTGGGCAACCCAACCACATCCCGAAAACTATAGCACTGGCTGAAAAAAGATATCCTGCAATCAGCTTTCTTTTTTTATTGCTATTATTTTTCAGTATAAGACGATTACTTATTTTATTGATTCTATGAATATCATTCGTTTTGTTTGTTATTTTCTCTTTCATTCTTTAATCACGTAACTATTATGCCTTTTAACTTAACTATTAAGGCGGATAGAGAAATACCGAAAATGCACAGCCAATTAATGGGGAAGAGAGAGCGAGCATATTGGAAGAAGTTGGTGAGATTCATCAACGGTTATCTGGGTTTAGTGCAGCAATAAAAATTTTAAAAAATGGCCTATAGCTAAACAAAGGTGTGTCATTTAAATCGTAATAACATTCAATAAATTGCTGCCTATCATTACTAGGTAACTCACTCTAATAATTAAAATATAATATTTATGTAATATAATTTACATATTTAGGCGATATATTTTTCTGAATGAAAAGAGAAAGTATGACCGACCAAAAGGGGATTTAAAAAAAAAAACATAATTGGAAACACTTATAAATGTTATGATTTGATTCATTCTGTCATCACTAGGGATAGAAAGTTTTCACATATTTTTACCTGACCATCTTCGATTCCTTACTAACTAAAAATGTTAGAAGCCATTTTTATTTCACATATTTTTAAATATTTGGCCTTTTTTACATATTTTGTTGTAAATCACACATTTTCTGAAATATTTGTTATTTTTTACATATTTTGTCCTGAATCACGTATTTCCTTAAATTATTTGTTCAATTGTAAATACATTTTTCGCAGCAACTACGTAAAATTCAAGAGAACGCAAGAAACTTAAAGGTGAAATTTATCATTTATCATAAATAGTTCTATTTATAAAAATTCTATATCTTCATCTTTGAACCCAAATTAAAATTAGTGGCAATAATAAATTTTCACACAGAATTATATCGAAAATTTCTCAGAATCAATTAAAAAGAGCAAGGGTCTTATTCCTGTATCATTTTCCTAGAATGTGTTTGTTTACTCCTCAATCCATTTCTCTGTTTCCCCCTTCCCATGGTCCTTTCTCATCTTAGTCTTGCTTCACTCCACTAGTTTAATTGCAATTACTAATTAACGCCTTGTTATTGAACGGCAATGTTTTCTCTAAGTACATTTTTTTGTACATATTTTAACATAATTTCTTTAAAATATTATTCATATAATATATATTAAATACAGGAAGATTATTGATTGACCGTGTGTAAAGATGAAAGGAATATGGTCCGGGTGCGGTCAAAAAAACTCAAATAGTAGAATTATACTATTTTATTGAGCCAACGTTTCGCCCCACGTTGCAGGGCTTCGTCAGGGCTAAAAAAGATACAAACACATAGTTAAAAAAAAAAAACTTAAGTGTAAAATAAAAGGGGTATAAAATGTAAAAAAGTAAGATATAATAAGAAAAATTAAAGGTAGTAAATAGTAAATGTAAAGGGTAATAGTATCAGATAGATAAGAAAAGAAATATTAAAAAAAATACAAATAAAGAGATGTAAAAAGAAAAAAGAATACAAATCAAATGATGAGACAGAATGCATACCTATTTTGACGGCGGTCAAAACAAAAGTGACCGTTGGTATTGGGAGGAGTGGGGACGGCAGTTGTGCCACAATAACGAAAATAATTTGTAAAGTAAACATGATAGAACAGTATTTAAATTAGGTGAACAATAAATGGATTGTTTTATTTATTATTGTTACCATTTATTGTTCACCTAATTTAAATACTGTTCTATCATGTTTACTAAATAAAATAGTATAATTCTACTATTTGAGTTTTTTTGACCGCACCCGGACCATATTTCTTTCATATTAAATACATATTTATGTAACTTTTTTTAAGTTATAAAATTACTAATTAATAAATAATTTATATTGTTGAATAATACCTAATTTATAAATACATATTTTTTTAAATATTTGACAATTTATTAGCACATATTTCAGATTTTTTAGCACATCTATATTTATTTATTTCCTATTGATTGCTGTAACACTGACATCATACTAACTTGATGGGCCTCCTCAACCGCCGACACCTGCCGGCCGGGTCCCTGTAGAAGCCTGCTCCACACCTCCGGGGAGGCTTCGTGGTGCTCTCGATGACCACGTTGGACTCGGTGCTATTGGTGTCCAGCTCCTTGATGCTGTTCAGTTCGGTGCTGTTGGTCTCGGTCGCAGAAGTGCTGTTACCGTCCAGAGGGCTGACGCTGCTGGGGGCTGTGCTGCTACTTGTACCAGCGTTCTGGGGTCCGCCGTGTCCGTTCGTGGCGTTCGGTGGGGGCTTCACCGTGTACTCACCGTAGTCGTACTCGTACTGGAATGTTTATCAAAAAATTAATATATAAATAATGTAAAATTTTATTCAACATTTCAAAGATAATCTTTTTTCCAACAGCTACACAGATTAGTTCTCCATTAAAACCATAACACTGATAATGAATGTACTGCTTCAACATATAGGTTCACTTGCTGAGTCTCTGATTCAACATAACCGTACCCACTCCAAGACATAACCATCCGGAAAAATAATGTATTATCTTATCTCTTTTTATTTTAGGAATATAAATAAAAATCTAACGTCAATAATATTAATCTTAGATTAACTCAATCTCATACGAGCAAACGATACGGGCTGGCAATCGTTAAAAACTGTACATTGTACTGCATATGAAAACTACAATATTGTTTGAGGTTTTAGGCGTTTGACGTCTTTAGGATATGTCGAATCAGAAAAGTCCTCAATATGTACTCGTCTCAAAATTTAATTTGCAATCATAATTCGTAAACATCATCCCATAATGGAAATTCCAGAGTTAGATGCAGTGGTGAAAGATTATAAAATTAACAATACTCTCAAAATATGGACCACATACCACTGTTATGACTCAACAAACATCATATATAAATTGACGAGGTTCGGCAGAGGTAAAAATGTTAAGTAGAAAACCGTGTACATTATCTTGGTAAAACGTATTGGTAAGAGCAGAGCTCATGACAAAATAGCACATTAGTTACATAACAAAATTGTAGCAATAATTTAAGTTTATCAACTACAATAATAAGAAGGATAGTGTCACATTTAACAAAATATTCATATAATTTAGCTTTAAAATAATTATTTACAGGAAGATACATAATTTACAGAAAAACTCATTTTCTTTCTCTATTTAATTTTCAATGTAAATTATACTTAAAGGAATTATAATGAATGCAAAGAATAATTCGAAACATGAAAAAATATACTATTATTTTATTGTTGATTTCATTTGTTATTTTAGGAGGCAGCGGAATTCATATTAAAATCTTCTTGAAATCTGTTGGATTGATCACATTATTATTTTTTTTCCGTAATTCGGACTCTTGTTACATAACACGAGTTTTGTTTAGGACTTTGTCTATAAGATCTAGTAAAGTCATCATAATTGTTTACACAAAGCTATTATTTACATTAAATATAATTTTTTTCCAATAATAAATATATGTTATCGCAGCATATAAGTTAATATGGTTGTAAATATAACAAATAAGTCCAACAATCACATTCTGAGAAAATTTCACTCGTTTCTCGAAAAAATGCTATAAAATGTTTCTTATTGTGATCTATTTAGTTTATAATATATTCACTTAAAATTTTATTTAAAATAATTGAGAAACCTTTTCGGATAATAATTCAAAATCTACTCAATTATGGTTCTAATTACCCAATATGTGCATATTTAACCAGTTGCTCTCGTAAATCTGTCAGAAATTCAGTAATTAAGTATTCAGTAATATAAAAAAATTCAGAAATCTGTCAGTGCAGAAGTACCTATATATTTTTTTTAATAATTAAATGTACTCATATAAAGTATATATCTTCTAGTTCTAAACAGAAAAAGTTATGCTTTAAAATGAAAATATTTTAGAAATTTCTGAATTTTTTTCTACCGCCTTCAACTTAATTTAGCAGCAGTATTTTAAGGCGGAAAACATGTTAAATCTTCTTAATACTAAAAATTATTCAATTAATTGTTCTAATCCTAATTTTATTAAATTATAAACGGATTCTGATTGGTTGTGTTGGAAACGTATCTGTCAACAAACCTTGGAAAAAAGATATTGATTCTTGGAATAAGTTGGATAAACTTAACTGAAATTATCACCAATTAGCGAAATGTTATCACTGCAACAAAGCTGTGTGAGTCTGTCCATACAGAAGTATGAAAGTATCTACTATAAAATTTACAATGTATGAAATGACAATAAAGAGGTTTAATTTACCGACCATGATACTGTAATGGGTGAAGGAGAAATAGAACGACTTCCTGTAAAAACTAGGACATTTTTAATTTTACGATTATGACCATTATCGCTTTGTTAATTAAATTATTATATGTTTCCGGCAGACAATATAATGGAACATTATCTGTAATGAGTCAGGTTTTTCCAGAATACATTATATGATGGCTTTGCCAATTTCAAATTTCATGGTTATCCAGAATATTCGGAATAATATATTGAATCCTCCCGGATCTGCCCGTACAACCGAACTGAAATTCTGTTTACTCACTTAGCTCAAATTTCCTGACTTTCTACCAAAACTGGGACAGCCGCTATGGCTTATCACTGGACGTGGGATGGGACTGTCTCCTGTCCATCGTTATGGCGGATCCGGTTCTTCCTACCTGACCTGAATAGGTCGGAGCACCCACGAACATTTTGGAATCCGAGAAATGCATCAGAACTGGAAATCGCAGATAGTACGTGATAAAAAGCCATCAGGCCTAGACGAAAAGAGAAACAATCTCTCCTGAAATTTGGTAAAGATTAAATCATTTTTTTTTTTGTTGTAAAACAAGAAAAATACCACTTGTAAAATACTTGCGAAACTTTTTTAAACTTGTAAAAAGTCCAAAATGTTGTGTTATGATCTAATGAAAAGTATGAGATTCATTAAAACACATGGGCAACTTGGGAAGTCAAAATCTTCACGATATGAAATAATATTTCTTCTTCTAGATTTACGCACAAATAAATCATAGGAATCCAAAACCAAGCCACTTTGTACATTTTATGGCGAACTGTGAACACAGAGAGCAATATGTTATTCCTTTTGAACTCATTGCATGAATTTATTTTATTTTATTTATATCATCACTCGCTTCAGTTATATATTTTTTATATTATTATTACATATTTATAAACACCTTGTAAATTGATCTACTTTGATTAGCACAGTAGCTTTCTTTTATCCTTGTTTTTCTTTTTTTTATTTTGTACTTTTAATATTGTTGAGAAACTGTACGTCGATTCCGACTATTACAGCACTTACTGTAGAAACGGTCTAAACTTCCAATTTATTGCAAAAAACTGATCAACATGACTTTAATCAGGCCAATCTGGACATTCAGAGTTGAACTTTGGGGCTCCACTAAACCTTCAAATTCCTCTCGTATCCAATTCTTATAATCCAAAATCCTTCGTAAAATACTCAATGCTCTTTACTTTGTCACAAATAAAATCATAAATAAAGATCGTAATATATGTAAGCAATCTAGCCCGAACCAGATATCATTCATCCCATTATAAATGGGATCAATGATCTCTCAAACCCACTAGTTTCTTGCTTCCTCTTCCATTCCTGACAATCATCCGAGGTGCTGGAATAGAAGATGGCCAACAACAACACCTACTAGTGTAAAAACGTCATTAGAATGCTACCAATAGGTAGCTGTATCACTCTATTATAACTGAGATCAAATTAACTGAATGTATAATAATGTAAAGTTGTAAATTTACATAAAGATATAAAATATTTTTGAATAAAGCTTTACATCAGCATAATACAATATTATATTTAAACTGAACATCTCAAGCATTTATTATGCTGATTTTCACACACCTTGCTCAAAAAATGGTGTTTCTCATCATCACACACAAAAGAAAAAAAAAATGTTAAAACTGCCAAACATTTACAACTCCATGAAAAATTACAAAGACACACAAATAGGAATATGCAAGAAATGGCTTCCAGGACATGATAACTGAGCACGTTGGGGCGACTTGATCCAGAAGGTTGTAGGTTCGATTCTCAATATTTACTTCGCAACAGCCCTGTGAAATGAATCTTGATATTCACACGCGGGGGTTGCTTTGGTCCTCTATAGAGGACTTGAGCAATGATAATAAAAAAAAAAATACAGCTTCAGCTCAACTCAGAAAAGAACTTGTGTCATTGGATACTGTTCTCTATCATTCCTCTCATGTTTTTATATTTAATTTTACCCACAAACAGTTTTTTCATTTACATATTTTCTCAGTTTTGTAAATGGGCACGAATAAATAAGTATGTTATCTGGATACTTAAAGGGGAGCACAGGCCAAATAAGGTCGAGAACCCTTCATACAAAAAGATAGCTTTGAATTAACAAGTGCATCCAAGCTAAAGTCATTATCGTTCAATCGACAGTTAAGAGCATGAAAAAAAAAATGCCAATGGTACCCTACCATCTTTGAAAGGTGTTGTTGACCCCCTGGGGACCACTAAGACAAAGGAAAAGCCCCCAACAAAAGAAATACATCAATAATGTTGCCTCGGTAGATATTGTTAGATGATAAAGGTCCAAATAGAACAGTTAGGCGTCGGGTCTATGCCTTCCCAGACAATACCGCCCCATCTCCATACCTCTGTATTCGGCTGACAATTGCCTCGCAGTTCGTTCGGTGTTGATGGTGTTGAAACCAATGTTCTCTTAGAGCCTGTGTTTTGAAATTATATTTAGAATTGATTAGTTTTTTAATTAAAGACAAAAGGATTGCTAATTAAACACCCTAAAACCAACCGGATAAGAGTAAAGAAGTTTATTTTATATCATCGGGTGCATTATACAAAAACACAACTTACATCGCTGGCCACTGCCTCTAATATCATAATTTTAAAATTTTACAGCAGAATAACATAAAAATGAGACAGTTTCCCATATATTTTTCAAATAATTTAAAACCACTTCGATGTATTTTTCTTTGTATTACTAATAATATTATTATTATTATCTGTAAGTCCGTGCTTATATAACAATATATTAAGTTAAAGGCTTAACCGACTCGTAGGTTTTACTGCTCAAGTTACTCAGTGATATTCCAAGAATGTTTAGAACAGTTTAAGCTCAAATATTTAAAAAATAATCCCAGTCTGTTTCTGACTATGTAAGGATTTTTGGAACGAGCAGCTGAACGGAATTTCAATTTCCATGTCTTAAATTATTCAGACCCGCGGGATTCCATAAAAAAATCATAGTCCTAAAAAATACGGTTATGTACGGCATAGCTTTAAGGTCTCAGCAGTACGATTCAGGGTTGTATTATTTAACTGCTAAAGAACTGCTGGCAATGTAATTTCGTAATACGCTAACTGTTAATTAAAGATAGCCATTATAAATTAAGTTGAGCTTTGCCAATTTTATGTTTTGAATAGCCTTCCTTGATAATATTATATTTTTCATATGATATCGCTTATATTTCAAATGAATTAAAGAAAGGATATCTAATACTTGAGTCCTCGCAAGGATAAACTGATTTAAATTTATTAATGTAAAAGACCAAATATACTGTAATATAGTAATTATAATAAAATTAGTACTTCATACATATAATACATGCAATGTATTATAAACACTCAGTAATATATATAGTACATTTTATGTATTATATGTATGAAGTACTAATTTTATCTTAATGAAGTGTACGAAAAAAAAAATACTGTACGACATAAAACAATTTATTTGTGATTCTCTGATCTGATGGGTTCCTGAATTGGCGCAACGTTAATTGATGACTAGGAGTGGTTCCGAGACCCATCGCTTATAGATTGGAATATCCCAATTTTCTCTTAATAATTACATTTAAATTTACATAAATTAAAAGTTTTTTTTTCTTTCATTGCAGTTGTTAATTTTCATGAGCAGATTGCAGATGTTTTTTTTCGGTGTAATAAAATTGCGGTGCGCGCATTCATTTATGACTCTATTTAAATCATGCAGTTTTAAGTAGATTAGTGGACTCGCTACTTTATTACTAAGTGTGCTCCCTACTTTATCACTAAGATATCGCTACTTTTGTGATTCTAAAAAAAAAAAAGTCTAAAGACCGAGAAAATTATGAACAAAAATAAGTATTTTTCTGTTCACATAATAATTCGTATTTTAGGGATTCTCGAGGTGGGAATAAATAAAATAAATAAAGTCTTCTCCTGCCTAGAATAAAACAATTTGAAAAAAATAATGAAGACTTAATGGGGAAGATTTTTTTTATTTTCCATTTATCTATGTATTTTTAAATATTTTGTATCCAACCACTGTTTATTATACCAAAAATAAGGACTGATTATTTTTTTTTTTCAAATAAACAAAATTTATAGTTTTTTAGAGGAAGATTTTTAAAAATTCGTCATTTAAGCGCTGTCAGTCTATTTCAATGAGGATAAGAGCTAGCTGGCATTAAGACCATTGAATTTTACACTGAAATGCCGATTTTAATCAAAATCAGTAGAGAAAATCGATTCTATAAATCTGCACCTCCCGTTAGTCGATTTTATCGAAAAAGTTGCGGTCACATCCCAGGTATATATCTTCTTATGTATCAGGCCTTAAATATATAAGTTCAGTTTCGTAGAGCTCTTCGTTTTGATCCAGGCTGACCACACACACACACACAAACTATGATGCAAAAAGTGGTTATTTGGACTCGGGTAACCTCAAAACGTGTATTTTCGTCGAAAACTCAAATTCCAAATTTTATACGATTGCAATGCTTTCCGTTATCATATATTCCATATATAGATAAATGAAAGTAGAAATACATAGGAAGGGATCTTTTTATTCCTATGTAAAATTATTGATTCCTGTAAGATCTAATATCGAAGCCCTAATTCAATTTATATTATAAAGATTGTTGGATATTATAAGTTTTTTTTTTATATTTAGATAACTCTAATTTTTTTTTTATCTTTACATTTTTTTTTTTTTATTTGCAACTGTAAATGTACTTTCTAACCAGCAAATGAGCTGTATTATTCAGGCATGGCATGAAGGAGACAGCACTCAGTGGTGCATTCTCCTAACGTTAACTAAATTATTTGATTACACTAAGAGGTCCCACATCCAACTCCTCTTCAACCTACGCCGAGTTACGTTAGGAATGTCATGTGTTGCGATCTGTCGTATACATTTATTGAAATGTCCATGTAGTGTGTTCTGAAACCGTTCTGATGTGGCCCGTTACAGTCGGAATGCGTAGGTCGGTGTGAATGGTCTCATTTATAACGTAGAGTGGTGAGTTTGTTGCTTGTCCTAAAAATTGTGAATAGAAAGTTTGTATTTTCTGAATCTGCGTCTTTTTAGCAGGTCTATAAATTTGGCAGGCGTAAGTCCACATGGGGTTAGTAAATAATTGTATACGTAAAGTTTCTTCTGCCTGAGCGATAATTTAGAACGTCTGTGTAGTATAGAATATAATTGTCTCAGTCGGAAATTTAGTGTTTTAAGTTTTGTCTTGACGTGTGGGCCCCATGTCAACCTTCTGTTATAGGTAAGTCCTAAATAAGTTACTGTGTTTGTTTGTGGTATAGGGTGATTGTCAATGTAAACTGAAGGGCATGTTTTGTGTCGTAGAGTAAATGTGACATGTTGTGACTTGTGGTTAATCTTAAATTTCAATCGTGTGCACCATGTCTGTAATTCTAATTGTTAAATAGAATAATATTGGTTTGTAATATAGGCATTGGTGATTCAAAGCTCCATAACAAGAATTAGACAACGGACTGAAATAATTTTCTTTTTGTCGTATCAACTACTCCGCTCGAAATAATGAAACTACTTCTTTAAAACTAACATAAGCTCCTAACATAAAGCTAACATAAGATCCCAAGTCGTCGAACTACTGAGAAAGAACTCCACTCAGCATGACGCCACGATACCAGACTTTTCTAATGTAGATATATCTTTCAAGAGATCCGATTATAGATAAAAACCTACAATGTTTTTTACAAATAGAGGAGACGCGCTCATAATTCTGGAACATGACATAATTTGCACTTAAATATACAAAGACACACGTACCTCATCACAAAAATAACAAACCCAACGCCATTATGATAACTCGTTTCCAATTTCCTCTTCACGCTCGAGATTATCTCCGAAAATAATACATCATTGAAGTGTAAAAAAGTAATAAGTGAGTCGAGATTCAAGGTTCGCTGCTCAGATAAATGCGAACGAGGTGAAAGCTCCAATATTTCTTCTTGAATGGCTTCCACATGAGAGAAATGAGTATGTGCCATTTCTATTAGTGTTCTGACCTATTTATAACAGCTCAGTTTAAGTTGGAATGGAAGAATTTTATTTTTTATTTTCTCACATAACACATACATTATCCTCAATTTATTTTTAAAAGTATTTATTTATAAAAAATATAATAATGGATCTATTTAAATATTTAAAAACACACAGGCAATGGAAAAATATCCGTCTGTCGAAGTCTGTGTGCAATTTTAACTAAAACAAATAAATAACAAATTTCTTTTATAAAAAAATAAAATTTTTATATGCTTTTAACAAGTAAATAATTTTAAATAACAATGCGGTATCGTATTATTTAAAAACAAAAGAAAACAATAATGGCAAACTGTGGTATGATATTTATCCCACAAATATTAATCTACTATTTCCAGTGTACATAGTTGCTATGAACTCTCCAATTAGAGTTCTTTTAATAAACTGAGTAATTGTTCTGGAGAGCAGGCCTCCTACCGAAAATATGTTATTCTTATTTCCCTGTACTTGTGACAGGTTACAAAGAAGTGAAAGATATCTTCTTTTCCTTCGGAGTCAATAACCGAGAAACTATTAGATCATGCATCCACAGTTTTATCTGTCTAATAATAATATTATTATTATTATTATTATTTATTTATATATATATATATTTTTTTATAACTTATTTATCCATTTAAGTGCTTCTTGTAACCGGCTTTTTATTATATTTTCCTTTGAATCTATGTGTTAGTCTTATTCTCGTAAAATGTATCTATTTTTTATTTTTGGTAAACTGATCTACTGCTGTGACTATAAATGATGGTCTGATCTCACATTGCCGTCTAATAATAGTGAATTTGTTTAGCGGGTCACTGAAGAGGATCTAGTAGGGTGAATTCCGGAGAGCGAATTTGTTGATCAGGTGAATTAAAAAATTATGAAATGGTGAAATTGGAGGAGCAGAAATGGGAAAGAGAAAAGGAATCAATTGAAACATTTGTATTTGGTGTATAGACCGAAATTGATTGTAAAAGGAAACTGTAGGGGGAAAAAAAATTGTTTTCTTTATATCTTATTATACCATGTATGTGTAATTTATGTATGTCCGATTACGAATTGATAAGTATGCTGTGTGGAATAGCAACCTGATGTATTTGGGCAGCAGAGATGAATAAAGTATCTCTCTCTCTACATAGAGCTATTCCGCTCTACATCGGAAAATCGACCACAACAATACAAAATCAAAATTATCACTTAAATATGGCGTTTCTGTATCTACCACACATAAGCCTGTGTACAAAGGAAAACTAGATCTGAGACATTTTTCAAGATTACTTTGCACGTCAGATTCCTTTATTGTATGTCGATCTGCTATATTTGAACTACCTCTATAATATTTCTCAAATTTCTACTACTTCTGGTACCAATAAACTTTCTTTTTTATCACCCCTTTTGTTAGAATCTGAGTTAAGCGGAAACCCAGCTCCTCCAGAACTTTTAAAACATAATTTAAGTATGTTTTCAGCGTATACTAGTATATCGATGCGATACCTGTTTACCGAGCTACAATATAATTATCCTCTTTATTTATCTTGGTACAAACATACTACTCACAAAAATTGAGTCTATTTGTTTTTTCTAAATCGATTAGTTCTGTAATAATTACTTTATTAAAAAAAAAAAAGTAATCAAAATGCCAACTATTTTATGTCTTTTAAAATCAAAATAAAAAGTGTTGAAAATCGATCCTAATTAAGAAAGTACATTTTATTTTAAAAAACACAAGTTCTTCTTTTGACTTTCTGAAACCAAGAAATCTTTGTTTTTTGTCGTCACAGTGTCGTTTAACAATCAGTTGTTTTTACCCATGAAAAATGTTGACCAAAAGAAACCATGTAGCTTTCGTACCTGTATCGAGAAGGATTCGTAGAAAGAAATAAACTTGGAAAAGAAAGACGAGTCTTTTTTAAAAGTGACATGTATAAGTTGGAGCTCACGGTGAATTCCTCCCAGTAACAGAATACCTACTCGTAGTCGCCCAACTGTCCTCTCGGTCTTAGTGCATATCCAGTACGTCGGGGTCTTTCAGTTCTATTATAGCAAACTACCGAAACACCTTTTTGTTTCTTTGTTAAAAGAAATGTACCACGAATACCGTTGCTTAAAAAAGCATGACACGATGTTTTCTTAAATAAATTAATCAAATAAACATTTGACTAACACAGGGAATCCAAAAACAGCGAGCTACTTAAAATTTAAATAAATACAAAATAAAGATCTCCCAGAAAAATAATCGATTTATTAGTAATGTGGACACGATAGATTATTGACTAAAAATAATACTAAATTAAAAAATGAAAATGACCGGAAAGGTAGCTAAAAACATGTGAAATTTATGAATTTTAAGTCACTCTTCAACTGTTTCGAGTTTTCTAAAAATTCTATTTGGGGGCCCAGTAATTTTTACCACTCAGTCATTTTCCTCTTAATTCGCCTGTGTTCCATTCCAGAATCAGAAAATATTAATATAAATAATCATAATAAATTATACATTATAATTTTTACCAAATTAAAAAGCGGGGTGAATCCTGGAGGGCTCCCAAACCCCCAAGGCTAATTCACGGCTTCAGAGGAACAGAAAATAATTATCTACTACAGCTGGGTTCGAAACCGAGTCTTTGGAGTTAGTAGCACTTATAAAGTAGAGAATAA
>NW_027109758.1:367116-381433 GCF_000696795.3 Halyomorpha halys
TATATACGTTTTAAACTTTCATAAGAACGAGAAAAGTGGCTACCCTCAACCCGTTTTCATCATCAACCCCACGCACCCAAGGGGCTTAAAATAAAAAAAACGGCATAAACGTTAAGTGAGTATATATTCGATAATATATTTGTACATACATTTTAGTTTCTAAACTTCGAAATCAATTACCAAAGATAACAAACATGATTTTTTTAACAGAGGAGTTGTGTGTTAAGCTCACATCGCTTTGTTTACATAGAAATCCACTGGAATACTTTTCAAAGAATATATTTTTGATTCCAAACATTGTATTTATGCTTAAGAAATAATTTAAATTAACATATTTATTCTATATTATTTATCTTGAATTATAAATAAAATTTTACAAAATAAGACCACAGATAAACAAAAGTAAATTTAGTTAATTAGTAATATACATACCATCTGTAAATATTAAGTTTTTTGTACTACTTTTTAATTTTTACTTAATAAATGAGTTAAATTATTATATGAGTTTTTTTTTGTACACTCCTGATTCACAATCTCCCTTGCTTAACCGGCGATGTATTGGTCCCGATTAGGGCGAATAAGTGGGGTTCTACTGTAATGACTGCACCAAAATATTCTATTATGCAAGAGAAGCTTTTCATGTTTTTAGACTTTCATATATCACTGACAAATAAACACAATATGCATTATTATCCTGCCATAGATTTCATGTTAATGCATGTAGTTTAAAATATGCTTTATTTGGAAATAAAATAAATTTTGGAAGATATTTTATCCTTAATTAAATTTTATCAAGCTATGATAAATAGGAGGCTTCCATCAAAATTAGATATATATTTATAATATACGAATCATTAAGTTTATTCATAAATTGGTCCAAATAGTTAGAAACATAACTTTTCAATTTCGTTGAATTATTGGATTTATTTGGGTGTAATTCTTTTCAACTACAGACAATAAAACAGCCTATCAAAAATTTGTTGGATCAAATTCGCTGAGATGAAAGAAATATCTCTATTGACTCCTGGACAGCCTTTACTTTGACATACTCACATCTCCTAAGCCGAGCGACGAACCGTCCAAGAAGGCGAGGACCTC
The DNA here is from genome assembly GCF_000696795.3 of Halyomorpha halys. Classification (NCBI taxonomy): domain Eukaryota; kingdom Metazoa; phylum Arthropoda; class Insecta; order Hemiptera; family Pentatomidae; genus Halyomorpha; species Halyomorpha halys. Next base: position 368,215 of record NW_027109758.1, read on the forward strand.
GATGTTCTTGAGGTCCAGGTGGACGTTGTAGTCCCCGGTCTGTGCTTGGTCGTACTTGACGGCGGCGGAGGCAAGGCCCAGGAGGAGGCCATACAGAGTCAGGGGCAGCATCATCGTCGACTGGAGCTGTGGGGTCGGTGCGCGGTCCCCACCACCGCTTCGCCACTACCGGTTCTCAAGAGTTCCTGTATAACTAGATCGGAGTACCCTGGGTTCGGAGCGTTCTTCTCTTTAATAATGCATCAACAGTGTAATCATATCACAATATTTACATATAGCCGGCAAACACTATTAACGAAAATGAGTCATCGTTAGAATCCCGTTAAGGGCAATAATGTGAACGGAACCTCTCTAGATTAGAGGTGGTATCATCAGTAATGACAACTGAAGGGTGTCTAACAATAACAAGGTACCTTCATTATAAAAAAATTGTCCAGATTCGGTTTTTCGACTCATACAAAATTTGTTACCTTATATTTGTTGATCATCCATCAAAATATTATTCGAGATCTTTGAGGTGAGTCTGCAGTATATTTCTGGCCATCGTAGTCCCTACTGTTGGGAAAAAATCGCTTTATCGTTAGCCAACATAGCTAATGAAGTATCTGTGGACCGTATGATGTTATAAAGATAAAAGTTAAAGAGAATGGGGGAAGAGATTGAACCTTGCCGAGTACCGGCGTAGATTTGTCTGATGAACTAAACTGATGTGGAATTTGTGTTTTTAATTCAAACGATAACTATTGAACCATTGAGGAATGAGAATATCCTGCATATATTTCGGGGTGTTTACTTTCTTTAGTTTGTATAAGAGACTCCGTTTCCAAACCTTATCAAACGCTTGTGAGAAATCTAAGAATGGGACTAGAAAATCAATTAATTATAAATCTATCTTTCTCTTCATGGGAGGTCAGCTGGTTTACTATTAAACATTTTTATCTTTTCCCTTCCACATTGTCTATGTGGGTTTTTATTGTTTTCTAATAAATATTATAAACTTACAGCCTTCAACGCCCGAATCATTAAAATTGTTACGAACAAATATTTCATTTTATGTTTATTATTTTTTTATGTTATTTTCTTTTGTCACCGACCAATAGACTGTCCCATCTGGTCGAATCTGGTTATAATTTTCAGGATAAATTATACACACATACACATTGGATCATCTAGAAACCGCTCTTTTTTTCTAAAAGTGGAGAAGGATTCTTAAGAATCTAAAATTGCTAGTTAACTTAGAAGTAATTGTAAACTAATTTCTTTTAATTAATTCTGGTGTGGAACTGTTTCAAAAAGACGACGCTAAAAAAAGTCTATATTAAAAAAAAAATTGTTGAAAAAAAAAATTAGAGTAAACGTTACAATAGATAATCATGTATCAAAGTGCTAACTTATATTATCTGTATAAACGTAGTCACCCACGATTACGTCGGCGTAATCTTTAATTAAACGAGATAGTATATCCAGTATGCATACCCGGTATTCATTGTAATGCCTCTCAAAAAAAAATTTGTATTTATACAGTGTTTCTGGGAGTTCTTTTGGATTCACAAGAAATTAGGTTTTTCCGACGCGTGAGTAGACCACAAATCTGTTCACACACTTGGAGCAAATCCAAAAGAACTTCCAGAAACATTATATAAACTCAATTATATATATATTTTTTTTTTCGGAGACATTACAATGAATACCGGGTATGCATACTGAATATACTCTCGTGTTTTTTAAAAATTTATTTATTGCTATTTACAACTGTACATTATAATACATTTAGTAAATTTGATCTCAGTTAAATTGGAGTGTTATAGGCGTATAGAGAAATTACCCATTGGTATTACTCTAATGAAGTTTTACATTAGCAGGTCTCGTGGCTATCTTCTTTTCAGACGCCTCGGAGGATTGTCAGGAATGGAAAAGGAAGAGAGGTTAGAAACTAGAAGGTTTGGGTAAATAAACATTTGAGAATAACCTTGAAAAAAGGTTCATAAAAAAACATTATTTAACACATAATTAACCTAGAATTTATAGTATTGATCCCTTCCAGGAGAGAGTACTTATTGTTTGCGATATAAATTGCTTGCAACTCTTTCTTTTTTAAAGCACCTATCTGTAGTATGTGTCAATTACGCCTCAATAACAGTCTTTTATTTATCATGTAAGATGTATCAAATAATTATAACTGTCTAAGTATTAATTATTTGTAGTTTGATATAGTAATTATTATAAATAAACATCAGCTTGCAGCTGACTCCTTCCAAAGCTTGGTTCTCCTCTTTTTTCCCACCATTTGGCTACTTAAAGATCCATATTCTAGAGTTAAAAAGCATTATAAATGGCAGGGCAGTATGTCATAGTATTTTATATTGTTAACACTTCACTTGAATTCATCAACACCAGTTCAGTTTTTTCTTCCATATGAGAAACAAAAGAGAACAGAATGTTCAAAGCAAAAAATATCGATGACAATTTTTACAAGAACTATGAGAATTATTAGCCTTTCGAGGTATATTTAAAAAAAAAAAACGCATTCCTCACTTATTCCACATAATTTTTATTAAATTCTAATTTTAAATAAAATTGGTTCTAAGATACGACCTAAAAAATTTTAAGTCAGTGCTCTTCCCTCTTCCCAATATTTAGTAATTATTTACTTAATAATAGCCCTGAGAAAAGTTGAATAAATGTTACAGATAAAAATAAATACTGAAGTACTTATTATTTTTAATCAGTAAATATATAAATAGTTGACCGTATAATTTAAAATATGAAGAAGATGGTGTCAATAGTTTCCAACCATTTATTGTCCTGAAACCTATCGTCTTGAAACAGCCCTAATGAAACCCTACAAAGTGGGTCGAAACGTCGGACAATAAATAGTTGAAAATTATTTTGTTCTTTTTTTACCACAACCCTGACCATTTCTTCATACTTTTTAATCAAGTTCACACAACTAATAATAGGTACTTCAAACTATATGGTACCGTATCTGTTCAATCGTTTAGAACTAATAAATATATCAATCATAAAGATAACTAAAAAAGAAATATTTAACTGGTTACTTTCTTACTTCTATGATTATCAATAACTGATTTTGATTAACCAAATGACCATATCCTTAGTTTTACTAAACTTTACTCAATGACTTTTATTCATTATATTACGAATAAAATTAACTATATAGGTATATACTTAATTATATATATTATTTATTTATGTATCTTTAGATCCTTGTTTTTATTATATTCATACATCATTGTGTTTTATTGTATCCTTTAGATGTTCTTTAGTGTTTAAGCTATTTTCGTTTTTTTTATTCTTTACATCAGATATGTTACATGTGGTATAAATTATTGTATGTAATATTATATTTATTACATGTTTTATTCTTTTTAATATTTTATACTGTATTCTTATTTTTAATCAAGTTCATTCCATATTTACTACGAATTCATTAGCTCATTATTGTTAATTGCAAATTCGTATCATTTCATAAGTTCTTTCAAATATTTTATTTTAGTTTATTTCTATTTTAGTATTTTTTAAATTGAATTATTACTTTTATCACTAGAAATTAATTCCTATTGAATTGTTCTAGTTAATAAATCGTAGAACCCCTCACGGCGCTCTAATAATCAAAACTGTAATAAATTTCTATTTTACTATACGTTATTTTGGCATCGACTGATAGATTTATTTGCCGGATCATATTGGATGAACAAAATAATGAGATTACATTAATAACGGAAAATCTCCCTACAAGTAAATTGATATAATTTTTTTTTATTGAATAGCACGACTTTCCTCTAATATATTACAAAAAGTTTAATTCAATATAGTACTTTTGTTATGTGAAAAATTGACGTATAGGCGATTCCTTTATGTACGGTTTTTATATTCCATGTATTACTTCTACGGTGTTACTCTAATGTTCAACTTCCAAAGTGCCAACGCCATTGTGAACAGTAATATTATTGTTTAATTCCGAATTACTTCATGTTAAATAAATATAAGATGAAGGAATACGGGTACCCGGGGATAGTGGTCAGAAAAAAGCAATGGAAAAACATTGATGAGTTCCAATATTTATTGAGTCGCCAACATTTCGAAACACATTTTAATTTATGAAGATTTAAATAAATTCTGAATAGTTGAATATATTGAAATGTTCATTGCAGTCCCGATGAAGACTATGAGTCGAAACTTGAACTTATTTTTTTCCGGATTTCTGTAATAACTAACCATCAATACATAATTTAATCAAAATAATATTGATATAAACATATTATACCACTTTTACCGATATCCAGTAGAGTTGCATAATTTGTATCTATTATTATATTTTATTTTTGTCTATAACAACTTCATTATGCTTTCTCTTCATTTAAATTTATTTCATCAAACCACAAAATTCTCATCAAGTCAAACCACAAAACATTCATTCTCCATTTTTTTTTTTAATATAGTTTATGTGATAACTTTGGTGTGTTAAAATCACTAATTTACCCTCTTTGGATTATAAATGAAGCTTTGTAATCGACAAGAAAAAAAAGTTGGCACTTTGGAAGTTGAACATTAGAGTAACAGCATAGAAGTAATATCACATGTTATATATTATATTATCTATATTATATCAGTAAATAACAAACGATGGTCAGGGTTGCGATAAAAATGAACAAATAGTTTATAACTATTTAATGTCCGATGTTTCGCCCCTTTTTGCAGGGCTTACAACAACAAGGTAAATTAAATATTAATAATAATAATAAATAAGGTAGGATAAATATTATGTAAAAAGGATACATATTGTATTTATATGTAATTTTCTTATCACTTAATTTTTACATAATATTTATCCTACCTTGATTTACCTTATTGTTGTAATGTTCTTAGCTTTTTTTGTTTCTTTTTAGCCCTGATGAAGCCCTGCAAAGTGGAGTGAAACGTCGGACATTAAATAGTTATAAACTATTTGTTCTTTTTGGCCTCAACCCTAATCATCTTGTTATATAAAAAATATATATTTTTTAAGGCTAGTAAAAAATGATTCTGAAAAACGTTTTAATTGTTTGTTATTCACTGATATAGTGAATAATTAAGTATACGAAAAGCAATATTGTAATAATTTTCAATTTTTTTTTTTATTTCATCAAGCGTTGCGAATTCCTATACACACCTACTCATTAAAATTTCGAATTGCGAATTTAAAGCTTGTTTACAAATTTTCAAATGGCTATTCTGCTCAAGAATAATTTTAAGGTTAGAAGTCTACAAAACAGTGTGACCATGGAACCTTACGGAGTGTTAAAATGGCTTAATTACGAGCTACTCGTATATAGATAAGTAGAAAACGTAGAAGCTATAATGACTATAAGGTCACTAAGAAATAGTTTTTATAATCTTCCTGAAAGTCATTATGGGATTGGCACACTACTATAATCATAAAAACTATTTGTTTCTATTTGTTTTAAAACAGTCAATGCAATATTTTTTATTATTATTTTATTGTTCTTAAATGCGGTATATTTAGTTCTAGTAAATAAATTTTGACTATTTTGGGTAGTGCGATATTACGCTCTTTCATAGCGGATTGATCACTTACAATTTGAAGGTAAATGTTATTTTACTTTAATATGCAAGAAATTGATATTAATAATTATTATTTACCAGTTATATGATGTCTCCAATCGTGAGAAATTTTGTTATGATAATATAATTTGAAAACAATAAATAAATATCTGATTGTAAAATTTCATTTACAATTTGTATATATATATTAATGAGTAGAAAATAACAAAATAGTTAGTGGTTTTCCTTCTTACACAAAACCTCTAAACATTCCATAAAGATTTTTTGTTTTTAATCTTCATAAAATTACAGTACTATGACTACACTTTAGTCAAATTGAAGATTACATTAATCACATTCTATCATGATAATATGATAAGAGGCATTAGTGTTATTTATCGATAACTCTTAAACGAAATAATTATTGTTTGATCAAAGCAACATAGTCATTGTTAATTTATTATTGTTAATCTTCAGAATTGTTCCACAAACAACCATGTTTGTTGCTCACAAAATCTCTCTAAAAAAATTCTCATTTCGATTTTATTTCCAAAATATATGGCTAAATTTTTAATCACATAATTTAATCTCACACAAAATTTTTTCTATAATGTTTTTATCAAAAATGATTTATTATGATAGATTTTTAAATACAAATATGAATTCTCATAAACGCCTGTTTAAATCAACAAAAATGTTGAATGACTATTATTTCAATTTTTTTATTAAAAACATTTATATAATTCAGATTGAATAATAATGTATTAAAATTCACTGAACTAATAATTTATATACTTTTCTTTACATAATTAAAAAACTACATACAGACGCGCAAACAGATGTTTAAAATATCTGCATCAGAAGATTGACTTCTGTTCTTAATTATAACCACTCATATTTCCATAAATCAAAAATATATTGACAATGATCTGTAAATTGTTTAATGGTAATTGTAGAGATTCATTTCATTCAAAAGTATAAACAAGAGTATATTATTATCAATACAATTTTAGATTTTCCTGACGAGGACTAAATTTTTTTTTTCGTAGGATTAAATTGGAAAAAAATAAATAATAAGGAAAATGAGGAGGCATTCTTATTTTCAGTGGGAATAGAAAATTGTTTGTGTATAAACGTAATTTTAAAGAATTTCAAAATAATTATATTGTGAAAGTGGTTTTCGGGGACAAAATATTATTATTTAATATAAGCTTTTAAAAAAATCTTTTCACATTTCATCAAATTCATCCCCTCTATTAAATAGCAACTAAAAGACCGGGAAATTTGAATTAATTGATTATGTTTTTACTTACCTAAACTTGGATGGTACATTGGACTGAGGTATAACTAAAAAGAGTAGTATCATTCTATTGCAAATATTATAGTAATTGTATAAAAAAGATACTTGGGAACTATACGACAGTGTGTTACAATATATGTAGCTTCAGGAAACACTCATGCCTACATAGGATTCATAGGGTTCATTGTTAATTATTCTATACATTAGTAAAAAATCTATATGAAACTGATAACAAAAATTTTTATGTCATTGTGAGAGCTATTTTATTACTTTTTTTTATTATTCGTACTTAATAAATATGCAACCTCTTTGTTGTGAGGAGGCTTTGGGGCCTTGTGTTTACTGACAAGACGCCCCAGTTGTTGGATTTGGTTAAATCCTTGGGAGGATAAAAGCCCTGCTTTCTTAACGTAGGTCCTTTCTATTATCTTTTTTAAGACCTTTTGTCTTTATAGTACCACTCTAATATCCTTTTAGATTAATAATCTTCCTCTTTCACAGCTGAGAAGTTGTTCATGGCCGCCGGTTCAGTTCATTTTGCATCTTATTAGAAATGTACTCTTAAGTTTATTGAGACGAGTTTCTACTTGCCCAGACTATTTAAATAATTTTTAGGTAAGTATATTTAATCAGGACAATAGAATTTAATCCAAAAATAATTGTGTGTAATTATTAATTAGGGATCTCAAAGTATTATTTTTATAGGTCCTCTTTTGTTCTGTACTTACATAGGTGTGGTCCATTAAGTTATTGTTTACTGAGAATACTGTTATTGACATCCTCGAAATAAGAACTCTTTTTATTCATTATTTTGAAACACATCCCTTAGTAAATACATTACATTATTTAAGTTAACTAGTAACTATAACCATCACTTATAATTTGTCATTCCTGTTAGTGTTTTATTTTTGTTTTTAACGATTTCTCTATAATTTTTCCGCTATTGCTTCATTATTTATTAGTAACTTACTGTTGTTATGTAAAATATTTATTGTTATAATTGTTTCCAAGGTTCATAGCCAAACACAGCTTAACCTAACTTTTATAACCTTGCCATTTACTGTTATTGATTTAAGATTACATATTGTATATTGATGTAATGTTCTTTACTTTGAATTGATTCTTATTTCTTTTATTCTTATTATAAGACTTTTGTATATATGTAGCGGCTGTGACTATGTCTGGTGCTGGATCTAGTGGAACTGGTCGTGGAAGAGGTGCTGCATCTGTACCAGAAACTCCTAAGACAGAGAGTAAAGAAGTTAAACCAAATCCTAAAATGTCAAAAGCTCTTTCCACATCTGCGAAAAGGTTTTTTTTTTTTCTGTACCCTATTCCTTGATAGATTTTCATATCTTATTCAGTTCTTGTTTATAGTATTGACTGTCTATAAATTATTTGATTTTAGGTAACTAGATTTATTAGTATTTTTATTTCCTAATTTTCTTTCTTTTAGAATTCAAAAAGAACTTGCTGAAATAACTTTAGATCCTCCACCTAATTGCAGGTATTATTGTTGTACAACTATCAAATCTATTTTTAGTAATATCATTATGTCTTCTTATAAATTAATCTTTTTTCTTCTGCCAATCAGTGCTGGACCTAAAGGTGATAATCTATATGAATGGGTCTCGACCATTTTAGGACCTCCAGGTTCAGTTTATGAAGGTGGCGTATTTTTTCTAGATATCCACTTTTCTCCAGAATATCCTTTTAAGCCTCCCAAGGTAAATTGTTTTATCAACTGAATATATTGAATTTTAGCTTAACTTGATTATCATTTTGATTTCCCGATGCAGGTCACATTCCGAACTCGTATTTATCATTGTAATATCAACAGTCAAGGAGTGATATGCCTGGATATTCTGAAAGATAATTGGTCCCCAGCATTAACTATTTCAAAAGTTTTGTTATCAATTTGTTCTCTTTTAACAGACTGCAATCCAGGTAAGAGTATAACAATTATTGATTAAAAATTAACATTACTCCTAATTTTCAAACTAACTTTCATCTGTTAATGAACCAGTTACAAAAGATATACCTATTCTTGGTAGTTAAAATTGATATTCTTAGTTGAGCTACATTAGCTTTTACAATAGCATTTTTGTCGACTGATGTTTTCACCTTCTGTTTTTTACTATTACTTACTATGGTTCTGATAAAAATTAAGGTCAAATGTATTCATTTATTTGTTAAAATAATTAAATTTTAATGCAATTTTTTTTTTTTTAGTAGTTTTATTTCACTTTGTGTTACATAGAAAATTATTTTAACCATTATCTTTTCTTTCCATCCTCCAAAAATTAAAATATACCTGTTTGTGGATCCATTTAAAGTTCTGTTTTTATAACTTATCTTGTGGTTTTGTAGTAAATATAAATTAAAGTTAACTTTGAATTTCAAAGTTGTAATTAGCATATTTGTTTGTCAACTTATGAACTTAATTTTACTAATATAATCATATGTTTTTGTAGATGGTTCTCAGTTTTTACTTGTTAATAAATACAGCAGTAGTACTTAATGAGACTAGATTTTGCAATCCTTTGAAATTCATATTTTTGTTGTAACAAAATTATTTAACAATCTTTAAAATGCAGTCAAGTTTGATCTATTTACATTGTTGATTTTTTATTTAGCGTTGGTAACCTACCAATATACAAATTGTTGCCGTATCCAATTTATTTTCTCTAAGTAATTTTTCATAATACATAATTTGTTTTTTGCTGCATTATTTAAATATCAGGTGTGTACTCCTGTTCTATAGGTTTAATCTTTATTTTGGCAACATATTCAATTGAACTCGAATTATTCTTCTGTTGTCAATGTTCATATATCAGTTGAAAATATTATTTGTTTATTCTATTCAGTCAACCGATCAAAATTAAACTAATTATTTCTTTTTTTTGTCTGTTTTTCATGACACTAATCGAGACTGTTTTTTATTTCAAATTAAATGTACAACACCAATCCATACTAATTCAAATAACTCAGCTCGACATATATATATATATATATATATATAATTATTACTCAGCTCTTGGGACTCCTACAGACCTATAGTTCCAAAATATTTAGTTTGAATTTGCAGTTCTCTATTATTTGGTAACTGTAACCAATAAGCTTTGCATTACTTTTATCTTTCTTTTTTTTTTTTTAATTATTGCAATTTCACTTATATATTTTTACTTCATTTTAGCTGACCCTCTTGTGGGAAGTATAGCAACACAGTACCTTCAAAATCGCGAGGAGCATGACCGTATAGCTAGGCTGTGGACCAAGAGATACGCTACGTGAGGACAGCGGGATTTCGCTGTCTTTCCGTCTAGTTCCTCCTCATCACTAATAGCTCTCTACCTCTAAACAAGCAAAAGTAACAAAACCGATTTTTTCTCATCTAGTTTATAATTTATGAGGCAAACAAAACATTAAAGGGTGAGAAAATAATAGGTATAGTAATGCCTGCCACAATCCCAATAGAGTGATTGGTTTTTAAATCTACTTGTCCTTCATACAGTTTTTTTTTTTAAAGGGTCCTCTATGGATAGCATTCAGATCATTTATTTCAAATTTTTTAGTTTATAATTTTTTTTCTTTATTTCCATTTTGCCTTGACTAATGGTACATTGAAGTTGTATTTAGCAAGTGTGATAATGGAATGTTTAGTTATGCTTATTATAAAATACCATATTGTAATTTTAATTATTATTTTATACAAATTTAACAATCTTCCTGTAATGTGGATTTCTTGTATGAATTGAAACAATATTTTAGCAGTTGTAAAAATGGAGAGATTTAGTCTTATGGTATATAACAAATTTTCCTCTTTTTTTTAAAGTGTAATTTTTGTTTTGTTTTTTTGGCAGCCAATTGTATTTGAAGGCATTTAAGATGCCTGTTGTCTGTATCAGTTGATGAAGAGTTATGTATTATCATAAAACTATGAATAGTTGTTAAGTGTAAATAAGTATATTAAGTCTGATGTAGGATAAGTAATGTTTCAATTATTATAGATGCTTCCATATTTTACATTTTTTTCTATCCATTTTGTTTTCACTTGCATTCATTAAGCGCTGGAAGTTGGTTATACCTTGGGTTGTACCTGGCTTTGACATATAAAACAAATAGATAACAATATTTTTTTTTAATAAATGGTAGTGGCTTCGAGTTGGCAAGAGTGAAGATTATTCCAGTTTCAGGGAAGACTATGTTTTTCAATTATTATCTATTTCAACATTTATGAGTATCTAGTTTTTGATTTTATCTGCTATTGTGTTTATTTTTAATGCACTCGATGCATTTGGTTGTGTTGTATTTTCCAAATTGAATGTCACTATCCTGATTTGGAGATTTTTTTCCTTTTTATTTTTTAAGTATTTACTACTTTTAGTGCATTATCTAGTTACATTATCTGTTTGTCTGTTTTACTCATTATTTTACTGTTTGTATTCTCATGGACTCCTCACAATTACTTGAAGAAATTCAGAATTTCTGGTAACATATTATGCTTATATTGTGTCTGATGACTTCCATTAGCCCCCTTATGTATTTATACGCTGCCAATATCAAATGCCTGGCCCTTGATTTTTACTGATACTTCCACTTTAAATAATATACTGTCTGAGCAGAAATAAAGACTTGACTTGATGAAAGTTGTGGTTGGTTGGCTGGCTATTGATCTGAAATTTTATATTTAAAAAATATATAGGTATACCCTCATGTATTATATATTAAACAATGTACAAATTTCTTATAATCAATAAATTGCTTTTTTGAAAATATGCCTATTCGTAACAGAACCAGTCGAATCACTACCATTAATGAGTGTTAGTGTTCTTACACATTTTTGAGGATTTTTTTTCTTGATGCGATTATTTTTTTTTTTTTTAATTTTGGACTTGCAATAAATTTAACTTTGAATAGGGAAATTGATGTTTTCTATATTATAGATATATTAATGTTCCATAAATTAATAAAAACTGTTTTGAATTTGATTTTATATTTTGATTGCATATTAATATTATTTAATACATACAATTTATGTATTAATGTTTGCTGATTAATTCCCTGTATCTGACTTAATGGTCTGTTATGTTGTGGTGTAAGTTTTTCTCTTTACAGTTCTATATCGTAAAACCTTTTCATTTCATCAAAACAATGGAATGTGTATAAAATATATTTATCTGAAAATGCAATATTTTTTGTGAAACTTATGTAAGCATTTCGTTGTTAAACAAAACTTATTGTGCTTTAAAACTATAATTTTTTAGTTTAAATTTCTTGATTTGATAATGTTATGAATATGTACACAATTTAATGAAGTAAAAAAATGTTTTGTCAATTAAAAATTATCCGGGATATTTATTTTTTATACTTCTTGTCTGTACAGCCAATCTCAATCTGGAATGGGGCTTCCAATGCCCTTTGTAACTATTCTCATCAAATAAAGCTGTTATTGATTATCAAAGAATGAATAAACATGGATAATATGAAATTTATTTAGTGTAGTTTTAATATCATCCCTCACTTCTTAACTTACACATACTAAGTTTCATTAAATTTTTAAAAAAACTATCATCTCTTTAGTTTAATTAAGATTGTAAAACTATTTTTTTATAAATTTTAATTTTACTGTTAAATTTCTGGTATAACATTAATAAAACATCAATGGCCATAATCTAATTTTTTATGGTTTTTATACAGTTCTTTGAATGGAAAAGCTTTTGAATCGCTCTATTATAAAATCTCTGGAAGACTTTTCCTACACCAGCGATAAACATTTTAAGTTCTTGAAATGAAGTAATTGGACTCTAATTACTCTGATCCTGAAGAACTTTTATAACCTAGCCTATTCAACTGGCCAATCTCTGAAAGAATAATAATGATCGTGTTGGTGGATGGGCTTATACTTATATTTTATAATTTTAAGTTGCACTCTACTTAATAAATTATTATTGTATTCATTCGTAGTTTATTGTCTTATCTTAAAGTTGAAAAGACATATTATCTAATACAACCTGATAATATTTTAAAAAGTAAAGAGTAAAACGTCATTTATCTGCTCTACATCATCAAAGCAGAGTTTAAATAATACTTGAGCGTATTTTTTTAAAGGTTGAAATCTGCGCTGTAAAGTGGAGATCATCGTTAAAAGAGAAGTGACAAAGGTATGTATGCTCTAGAAAATGTTATCTCATCTGGTTTTGAGAGAAACAAATCAATTAAAAATTCTCTGTCCATTCTAAAAGCTCAAGTTATGTATATACTTTCTAGGAAATTCTGGAAAACCAGGTTATACAATTAGATCGAATTAACAGGCCATTATACCAGGTCATTCAAAAAGTCCTGTCGTTTTTT